>NW_005842532.1:49856-100090 GCF_000455745.1 Alligator sinensis
AAGAAAAGCAGCTAGAACAGTGAACACCATTATGACTCATACTCAACTGAATTCATTAAAAAAATATTTTTTATTGATTAGAGAAAAATGTCTGCAATAAAAATTAGCTAGAATGCTATTAGCAACCCTGTACTAGCTGTGTATTTAGATGCTGTAATTCTCTGTTACTGCAGAGGATCAGAAAAAAGTCCATTGCATCCTGTAAGGCATCACTGGGGTTTTGTGACTAAAGACAATGACAAAGAGCCAGGACCGCAGGTAAGGCTGCTGGGGCCAGCAAAGGTGCTGGCCCCAGACTCCCCTACCGCACCCAGGACAACTGGCCCTGCACCAACCCCACATGCAGGGGCTTGCACTGAAGTAAAGCAAGTCAGCTAGTCCAACTCCCTGTCTGAGGAAGGATCATCCCTATCCAAACCACCCTATACAAATCCATTGTCTGAGCTATTAGGAAAACTACACAGTGAACCCTGACACAACCACAAGACATAACACCTTAATCTGCCACAGATAAAGCAGGGGAATTATGCCACCTAACATCCTGCTGCTACAAAGTTACTGAAATATGCTTGAGAAATTCAAGGAAGAGGACCAAGCCCCCTGCTACAGAGGAAGGCAAGAATTCCTAAAATCTATACCAATCTGACCACAATGTAAAATTCCTTCCTGACCCCAAACATGGCAATCAGTTGAATTAGGGGAGCAAAGCCCACTAGCTAGGAACCTCCATGTTTAAGTCCCAGAAAGAGCACTGGCATACCTCTGTCAAAATCCCCAGCCTTGGCTGTGGCCAACACCCAATGCTTCTGAGGATCATGACCCCCCCGCCCCCCCAAAAAACCCAAACCCCACCCAAAAAAAATTTCCTCTTCACCTCCCACAAAGAGCTGGAATCCTTTGGCTATGTGTAGGAAAGGTAGAGTTCATTCCTAAGTTACTAAAGATACATTAATTATGAAATCAGCAATAACAAGAATTATCTATTCTGCTCTTTGCACAAGACAACCACAGGATATTATTTCCAGCTGGAATGTCCTACAGCTACAGCTAAGTGAAGTGGTTACTGAAGCATTATATTGTGTTAAACCATCTAGAAAAGAAGAATCTTAAGAGTATACTTGGACTATCAGCCTTCAGCTCTGCAAATGTTTATTGATTATATAGTATCCTTAAAGGTACAAGGGACAAAAAAAATCTAATAGAAATAACTAAAGAGTTCAACTACTCATATCTAAATGGGTCAAATACTACAATGGGATAAGTTTAGCCAAAAAAATTTCTTGGTACCGTAACTGATTGGATTTTGAAACAGCTAGTTCTAGAGCACAGAAAAGGAGAGCCAATTCTTGATGTAATCATAAATACTATGCAAGATGTAGTTCAGGATGCAGGACCATGACAATATACTGTATTTACTCAAATACAGGATGCAGTTTTTTCCCCCAGTTGGCATAGGAGAAAAAGCTCCTGGTTTTATAATTGCAGACAAAGATATCTCACTAAATACATTGTCTATCATTATCTGTCATTAAACCAAAACCGCATGTGCTCAGCAGTGAAAACCAACTATGAAGGTGATTGAATGCAGCGAACACTGAGAACATGATTGTAAAATACATAGCCTATGTTGGGCAAACATGCTGATGGGAACCCTTTTGGGGGTGGGGGTGGGGGCATCCTATGTGCAAGCCCTAGGCCCAGAAGCCTGGGAGCTCAGATATCCTCTAGTCTTGCTTGATCCTAGCCAAAAGGCCAAGGGGCAGCTAGGGTCAAAGCATGAAACCAGTCCCCCATTGCCTTTTTTATGTTTGTGTGTGTGTGGCCCTTAAAAAAAAAAAAAGGCAAATATTCCCCCTGCAAGGAGCTGGCACTGGGCCTTAAGGCACTGCAACACCAGCCAGCACCAGGCGGTCCAGAGCCCACCCAACACCCTCCCCCTAGCAACAAAATTACTACATTTGATATAGTGATGGGAAGCCACCACAAATATAGGTTAGTGCAACCCATCTGAATATGGTAGTGCCCATTAAGCCCAGTCTTCCTCAACACTAAGTCTTTTTCAAGTTACGGTGAGCCACAACATTGCATACATTTTGACTATGCATACATTTTTACTTCCTCTTCACTTCCACAGCTGAGTAGCATATTTGTTTCCCATTTCCAAATAATCCTGTTTCTTCACCAGCCTTAAATGCCTGGAAAACATTACCACATGGTGTCCCAAACAGTTCACTCAAAATACTTCTCTTGCCTCCTCTTTCAGTCTGATGCACATAAGTGTGGCTCTTCCCTCCATGACATGAAGCCAGACAAGCTTGCCCTGCACCTCATCTGCATATAAATTTTCGAAAGATCACAGTTCCAGACATGAGTAGGGACTAATTAGCATATGGATACTTTGTAGTGGGGGTATCTGACACACGCGCACGATGGCTAGGGACAGAAATTACACATAAACTGGTTTAAGTCTATAGAAATTGGTTTAAACCTGTAAGAGAACAGAAGCTCATTGCACATAAACCACCTGGTTGAATGTAGTATCAGACTTAACTGATTTAGGTCAAACCAATTTATGAAAACTCTATCCCAGACCCCTTCCTGGTTCAAGTTAAATCAGTCCCCCAGCATCCCAGCATAGGCTGTGTGTTCACTTTCTCTTCCTACTGCCCCTGAGGTCTCCGAGATTTGCAGTCCAGATCCACAGCCAACAGGACTCCGTAGGGTTGTTCCTTTCTGTTCAATGCATGCTTGCTTCAGAGAAAGGACTATTCTTATTCAAGCTTTTATGGATTCAATGCCATTACCTTTTTCCCTGTCCACCTCCTCCTCAGTCTGGCTGCCCCCCACCCAGGAAGACCCTCCAGCTAGCTCTGGGCTTGTGCTTGGCCAAGCCACCTGTGTTTGAGAAGCGGGGGGGACGGGGGGTATCCTTGGAGCTGGTAGCCTGGGAGGTGAGCTCTAGTGCCCCCAGCTTCTGGCTTGAGCCACTGAAGGCATGTGCCTGCATTTCCTGAATCAAAAGTGAATGTCTGTTCGCTTGCTTGCCGGTTCAATCGCTGCAGCTAAGACTATCCTTCAAAGACTGAACTGATTCAGCCTTGGGCTTTTTGACTGTCTGTACTTAGCCATACTGAGCAGTGCTAAGCTGTATGGTCACTACGGCTTTTAGTGCTATTGACTCTGCTGGGACCCAGTCCAATGAATTATATGGAAAATTCTGAGCCTTTTGGCTTTGAACTAATGTTCATAGTGGGAGCATCTACAAGAGATGTTTATTGTGCAGTTGACTAATTAGCTGCACAGTAAATATCTTGGCACCTACATTTGAACATTTGTTAGACTGGACCAAATTAATTTATTCCACAAAATGATAGTACTTGTAAATATTTGTAAGTATATACAAGTATTATCCTGCAGCAGAGTAAAAAAGTCCACGGCAACACATGTGTAGATGCTGCCTGGCTGGCTGAAGCATGAAGGAGCTTCAGTGCAGGGGCTGTCTGCTAGCTAGCCCTGCACTGGAGCTCTCCCAAGCCCCAGCCAGTCCCTCCACAGCACATTGAGCTGGGGAGAGCAGCCTCGGGGTGGCAGCCTGATGCCTGGGGACCCCTGTCAGGCAGGGTTGCTCCTCCTGGGTGCCCCATGTTTCACCTGAATAAATTGCAGAGTTTAGTGCTCCGAAGTTAATTGCTCCTGGGCGCATGTTCAAATGGCGTGCCTGGGAGCAATTAATTCTGAAGCACTAAACTCTGCATTTTATTCATGTTCTGTAATTGCATGTATAGATGTGCCCAGTTTGTACTATATACAAGCTAATGCAGAAACCCTGCTCAGAAGTATGTTTATGGAGCAGCTATGCTAAAACTTGCAGCAGCAGTTTAAAAAAAGGTAACGTGCAAACTTTCTGGATGAACTAAGTGTATGGGTACTATGTGTAAATTGCTACAACCATGTTTAATTGAAAGGTTATTGTTTGCAAATTTGCCCCTCACTTCCTTGTGCTCAGGAAGAGCAGGGTCTGTCAGTAAGGAGAAGGGTAGAGGCAGCCAGGGGAAAAGTAGGGGGGAAGCAGAAAGCAAAGGGTTTACTTGACAGCCCCCCCCCCCCTTGTATTTTCCTTGCTGTAGCAGTAGGAGGGGGACAAATTCAAGGCAAACATCCAATAATTGGACCTGGAAAATTATAACAAATTTATAAATTTTCCAGGTATAGAATCTAATTATTGGGGGGTTGTCTTATAATAAGTCATCTTCTATTTGAGTAAATAAGGTAATCAAAATCAAATCCTCTGCAGAGGAATGGTAACAAAAATGGTAACCTGTTATTACAGGTAGTAAATTAAATGCACAATAACTATTGCACATTAATGTATGTGTAGACGTGTCCTATAAAGAAGTTACAATTTTTGTTTGTTTGTTTTGTATAAGTCACCAAAAAAGATTTTGTTCTGCAACAGAACAACTTTTTTCAGGTAAGAAATATGGGGACAGAGAAACTAAAGAATAAATAATAGAGCTTCTGGAATAAAATAAAAACCAGCACCACCAAGATGCCTCCAGATGGTATGCACCAAAGCATTTTGAAGGAGCTAAGAATGAAGATCCTGAGCAACTAATAAAAAATTGAAGTCTCTCATTGTCAACTACTAAACCAAAGAACTGAAAGGTAAAAGACTTTGTACCTATTTGTGCCTCACTCATCTAAAGACATGAACAGTAGTGTGGCAAAAACTACAGATAACAATTATCTGACATAACAAAAAATGGAAACAATTGTGAGGAATAAATAGTGTCAGAACTGTTTTCCTCTTGTCAAAAAATGAAAACTGTAAAAAGAACAGTTTTGAATTAAAAATTTTCAGTGAAACACGTATAGGAAACTGGTTTATTTTCCATTTTAAAAGTCTTGAAAATCCAATGTTCTTTGAAAATAAATGGTTTCAACATTTTTTTTTTGACCAGTCTTAACAAGGAATGTCAGAGCAACTTAAAGCGTAGAGCATAGGCAACACAATGTCAGGCAGACAAATGCAAAATAATGAATGATGAGAGGGATTATTTAAACTCTATACACATTATTGAGAGCATCTACACTTGCAATTAATGTGACATAATAAACTCCAGCACATGTCCCAGGTGCAGCGTTTACACGTGCACCCAGGACCGCAGCACGTTGAACTGGGTCAGAGTAACCTCTGCTGGCAGAGGTCCAGGGGGTCAGCCTACTAGCCTGGGGCTGCTTTGACCTGACCCAATGTGCTGCAGAGGGCCTGGCTGGGGCAAGAGGGTGCTCTTGTGCATCTACCCCACTGAAGCACCCTCATGTCCCAACAGGCCCATCAGCACGTGCACATTCATTGTTGTGCTCTATACAATGTTGCCAGAGAACAGTACTTATGTTTACAAGTACTAACCTATGGCAGAGTTAAATAGTTTCCTGCCACCTAATTGGGTTGCACATGTAGACACTGAGACTTTACTGTGAAGCTAATTAGGCAGCTCCACAGTAAACCTCTCATGTAGAACTGTGTTCTAAGTTAACTGGAATGCAGGGGAGAGGGGAAGAGATGCCAATGGACAGGTTACTTAGTTCAATTAGTCCCACCTGTCAGAAGAATAAAATATTGTGAGGAGGGATAAAAAATGGAATGGAAAGCTATACTGGCATGATAATACGCTTACCTGTATTAATAACCTCCCTTTGAGTACTGCATGTACTTCTATTCACCCTAGATCAAGAACGATATAGCCAAAATGTAGGCAGCTTGGAATCAGACAATGACAATTCATGCCAAAGGTTCTCTATAAAAAGAAATTTTAAAAATTCTGAAACCAAGACTGTGTATCTTACATGGGAGATGAGAATAGGAGGAAATGGGATAACAAATCATTTAAAGAAGCTAGGAAAAGTGCATACAAGGGCCCAATACAAGAACAAAAGGACAACTAATTTAAAAGTGGTAACACTTCCCACAATGCATGATGAGCTTGATGTCATTGGCA
Source organism: Alligator sinensis (assembly GCF_000455745.1). Taxonomy (NCBI): domain Eukaryota; kingdom Metazoa; phylum Chordata; order Crocodylia; family Alligatoridae; genus Alligator; species Alligator sinensis. The sequence continues at coordinate 55,859 of NW_005842532.1, forward strand.
CAAATTGATGTCATCCATGCCAAGTGCTTAGCAGGTCTCATAAAACATTTGCATAGATAATGAAAACATGTATTGTTTCAATAGTAAGGATTTAAACTAACAAAACAAGAGCTTCAAAAAGGACATGAAAGTTCAGGGTTGATCCAACCTTTCAACAATAGTATTTAGGCAAAAAAAATACTTTGTACAGATCAGTTATTGTTTCAATTTGTCCTTGCACCACACTTACACCAACACCTTACATCAGCAATACATGGACTTTAGAATATGTAAATTCAACAGGGCTGTGCGAGGCTTCAGATTGTGCTTTGGATCTGGGGCCGCTTCGGCTGCTTCGGTGTCCAAAGCAGCATGCCCAGAGCAAAGCACGGGCTCAGTTAAGCTGTCCAAAGTGGTTTGGAGCATCCGAACCACTTTGGAAATGTTTCAGATGCTGAAAATGAAAGAAGAGGGAAGGGGAGCGGGGGAGGGAGGGAGACTGGGGGGGAGGGGGAGGGGAGGGACTAGAAACAGCATAAAAGCCTCTGTTTGGAGGCATGCTGTGCCTTTTCCTAGCTTGTTCCCCCTCAGGAACTGCGTGAGAAAGGAGCCCTTAGACTCAAGCATTTCAGCTTGCTTGCTGTACTCAGTAGTTGAACTTGCCTGCTCCTTTTTCTTGTTAGAAAGGATTGGGTAGGATTTAGCTTAGCTTAGCTTAGCTATTCTATTCAATTACTATTACCATTCAATTCATTTCTTTGAATTTATATTTGCTCTTTTTTTTGTTGTAAACTTTGAAAAAAGATAGCTGTGTTTTCCCTGCCAGTATGATCCATCACTGTGCAGGGAAGCACACAGATTGCACGCACACACACAGGTCTTCTCGCAGAGGGGGAGAGCTAGAGCTGCAAGCGCCCCCCCAAACACAGATGCATTCTCTTCCCAAGCAGCAATGACATCAGTGCTGCCAGTGGAAGCCAGGAGGTGGGAGCAGTGTCTGCACCTGACGTCCCTGCATTTGCACCACCTCCACTCAGTCCAGATGTAGGCACCAGCAGTGGAATCACTGGCTCCTCCACCCCAATTTCATCTCTCAGCATGAGCTTCCCACTGCAAGAGGAGAAACTGGAGCTGGAACCAGGGATGCTGAGCATATGGGCTCAAGCAATTCTGGGGACTGAGGGGGAATCAGAGTTTGTGCTCCACACCCCTCAAAGTTCCCCTAGACCCAGGTTTCCTTTGGAAAGCAGCACCTTGGAGGAGGCTGAGGTGGTGGTGGCAAGTGGCTCAGCCGAGGCAGCTCCTCCTGCTGTTAAGCCTCAGCCTGCTGAGGAGTGGAAAAAGGCAGGATCCTCATCCTCAACCCATAAGCGGGGGAGTAGTGTAGTGTGGGAGTATTTTGAGCTGGCAGATGATCCCAGGTTTGCCATCTGCTGGCACTGCCAAAGGCACATGAGCCATGGCAAGGATGTGAGACACTTCCACCACAGGGATGCTGCTGCATCTGAGGAGGTAGCACCCCCTTGCCCTTCTTCCTGCTCAGCCTGGCGCCAGTGTGTGTGCGCCAAAAGGGAAATCTCCCGCTCGTTCCAAAGCAGACTACCCTGGACCAGTGGGGGAAAGGTGGACAAAAGGTGGGGGGCACGTTCCCAAGACGAGCGAGATCACCCAGAGCATTGGAGAGATGCTTGCTCTGGATAGCCAGCCCCTCTCCCTAGTTGAGTGACCAGGGTTCAGGTGGTTCGTAGCACTTCTGGTCCCATTTTACAAAGTGCCCGCACGCACCACCTTTAGCAGGACAGTGGTGCCCTCCCTTTATGAGGCATGCAGGGAATACTTGAGGGAGGAGCTGCGCAAGGCAGGGCCACAGGTAGCTTTGCACTTCACCTCTGATATCTGGAGCAGCCGGGGTGGCAATCACGCCTACCTCTCCCTCACAGGGCACTGGTGCATTCAGTCAGGCTGTCGGTGGGCTCTACTGCAAACTGAGGTGCTGGATGAGTCCCACACAGCAAGGGAGATCATGGGGGCCATGAACCGCATGGAGCAGGGGTGGCTTGTTGGGCGGGCCAAGTTCATTCATGGGTGGGGTCAGGGGGAGAAAGACAGGCTGGGATGGGAGGTAGGGGGGGAAGCAGGATGTAGCAGTGCAGGGAAAAGTGCAGAGTTGCCTAGGGTGTCAGATGTCCGTCAGCTCGCAGTGTACCAGATTTCCACTGTGTATATTGAGTCCATGAGTTTCTCTACCTACTACCTAGGCGGCCGATGAAGTGCAATTAATAGGCCCAGCTCTGAAAAGTGGTTTGCATTGTAATTTGTTCCCTCTCAGGATCTGGCCTGAGAGACTGGAGGCAGAGTGGTTTTTTTGTGTGAGGAATGTGCCCCCACGGGTAGTTGGGTTTCGTTGTCTTTGATAGATTCTGGTGTGCAGTTTGTAGGAGTACTGGAGATAGTTGGCAGGTTTTGTGTTTTGAGCTGTGGGAAGTTGGCTTCAGTTCTGGTGATGAGGTTAGGTGCTTGTTTGAATGTACAAACTACTTTTCAGAGCTGGGCCTATGAACTGCACTGCATCAGCCAGACATCTGACACTCCAGGCAACTCTTCACTTTTATCTGTGCTGCTACATCCCCCTTCCCTCCCTACCCTTCACCCCAGCCTATCCCTCACCCCATTTCCATTTTCACTGACTGGCTTTCTTGCCTGCATTGCAGGTCAGGCCAGCCTCTGGCTACTTTACTATTCCTTCCATCCAGGACCTACTGCAGGTACTTCCTCAAGACATCTGACACTCCAGGCAACTCTTCACTTTTATCTGTGCTGCTACATCCCCCTTCCCTCCCTACCCTTCACCCCAGCCTATCCCTCACCCCATTTCCATTTTCACTGACTGGCTTTCTTGCCTGCATTGCAGGTCAGGCCAGCCTCTGGCTACTTTACTATTCCTTCCATCCAGGACCTACTGCAGGTACTTCCTCAGCCTGACAAAGGGGTTTTCAACGCTAAAGCTACCAAAGATACATTTTTTTAAGTACTCCTTTTTTTTCATAATACACATATAGACATAAAACACAAGACAAGCCATCACACACCATGAGTAACATCATATGTCCAACACAACACAACATAAAATCTTTACTTCTTGCTGTCAATTCCTTTATAAAACGACAGGCTCTGTGACAGTTCCGTTTGGGTACCCTTGCTGCTGCTGCTGCTGATGCCACTGGTGTTGAGCCAGCTAAGTTATTGTACCTGTTGTCACGTAAAGTGGAGGACTGGGTGTGAGGCTGTAGGGGAGGAGGAGACCTCACTGGGGAACACTGCCATATTGTGCAGAGGCCCCAGTGCCAGGAAGGGTGCACCTTAGCACACACCCAGTGTCACCCACCCACGTCATGAGTTTTGCTTGTTAGCAGCTTGAGATGCAGGGCCCCAGAAGACAGACTCCCCCAGCAAGACGCACACACAGCTGGCAGGCTTCATGGCCTGGCAGGCCCCAGCACCCAAGCCTGCACTAGATTCCACCCCCCTGTGCCCCAAGACAGATGCAGTCACCCAAGTACCCACCCACATCACGAGTTTTACCTGTCAGCGGCTTGAGGTGCAGTTCCCCCCAAGCCCCTGCATGTATCTTCTTGTAACTTGGCATGCTTTGTGGCCTAAGCAGGGGCCACCACTCCTGCAGTTTTCATCCCACTGCACCTTAACACACACAGGGTCATCTGTATCATGAGTTTTGCCTGTCAGTATCTTGAGGTGCACTTCCCCCCAAACCCCATTACCTATCTTCTTGAAATTTGGCAGGCTTTGTGCTCTCAGCAGGGGCTACCATGCCTGCAAGCTTTACCCAAATCAGAAACAAAACAACAAAGGTATAGCTATTTCATTGATCCCCCATTATAGCCTATGGCCGGATCTCTGAGGTGGCTCCAAAGCTTCAGAGCCACTTTGGCCGGATCGAAGTTGCAAACAAATCCAGAGCTCCAGATTGGATTGCTGACATCTGAAGCGGCCAGATCCAAAGCCAGATCTAATACCTGTCTACTCGCACAGGCCTAATATTCAATGCTATGTTACGGGGAGCTGAGAACTAACATTTTAAAAAGTGTGTTTTAACCAATATAGATAATGTTAATATAAGACATGCTGAAAAATAATAGTACCCATTTTACCAGAATTAAAGAACTATAAAAATCCTTTTTTAAAAGGGTGAAGCTCTCACTAGAGATGAAACTACTTGTAATCTCTGTGATACACTTAATCAATTAATAATAAAAAAATCTATATTGGGATAAAGTTGAAACAGAAATGAAGATGATTTCACAAATCAAAATACAGGTGATTATCAATAGATCTACTTAATATCAAACTCTTTGAGCAATGTTGTTATTCAGTTACATTTAATTATTTCAGTATTCTTTTTCTATTGTATGAGCTCCCTCTCCTGGCTAGCAGATCTATTACTGTGCTGACAGAGTAACTTACAATAGAATGTATTTTTTTCATCATGCATCCTAAATGCATATGGGCAGTTTCATTATAACAAAAATTGTTAGCATTTTGACAAATGAGGGAAAATATATCTGAGCTTTATAAGAACTATCAGCTATTGCTATAACCACTCCAAAAGTTTGTGTCTACATGGCCTTAGAGACCACAAGCTCAGCTTGAGGCCTGGACTACATTTCTGCTTCTCTGATCCTTGGCGAGTTAGGCTGAAAAATGCCTGTGGCATAACTTGAAAGCTTCTGTAAATTACATCAGGCAGAGCAGTTTGCATGTAGACTTATGCCAGCGGAAGTTCATCAGAGTATGGTGTAACCTATTCCTGCCATGTTCAGAGTGGAAAGAGTTGGTTATGCTGGTTTTACATCATCCCACCTTCATCAGTTACTTTAAGTATCTGAATGAAGCTGGGGATCAAGATATAGTGCACAAACAAAATCCCTTTTTAATAGGTACACTAAAGTAGAACATAAAACAATAGCTGATACCATCTTCTCCCTTATACTGGCAAATTCCCACCCACTTCAGGAAGCCCTCAGGGGCACTTAAAATAGATTTTTGTTTCCAAACAGAAAATTGGGCCCAGAGGGTAAAAATACTAACCTGTTATCTCTGCTTGTTCTGTTGCCCTTATAACCCTTGTAGTCTCCATACTGGCACATCTCAAGAGCACTTACCCATCTTCTGGTTTGTTGTGGCAATGTGAATTGTATGCTGAAGATGGGTCTTGAATGTACCTGTGGCCAGCTGCACAAATTTCCTATTTACACCTATAGTTACTTTCTGCTAAGGCACAATGAGGCCCTCAGACAGGTGTGCCCACAAAATGAGAAAGCTTTTTTTTCTTCCACAAGCAAAATGTGCACTAAGGCTAGGGACAGACATTCAAAAAGCCTGAGCCTGAATTGATTCAATCTTTGCAGGTTAGTTTAACCTGCATACACTGAATCAGTTTGTAACCACACAAACATCCCCTCTGGACTGAAAAAACGCAGGCACGTGCCCACAGTGGCTCAGGCTAGAAGCTGGGGGTGGGGGGGGGGGGGGGGGTTAAAAAGGCGCCACGGGTGCGGGCGGGGCGGGGGGGGGGGGGGGGGGGGGGGTGGTGCTAAAGCAGCCCTTCCTTCCCTTCCAGAGTGCTTAGCTAAGGGTGATGTGGCAGGGCACTGCCAGGATGCTTTGATTAGGGAAGGATTTGATGACACTCAGCAGGTAGCTAGGTCCATGGGAATTATTCCACAATGCTCCCTGGGCGTATTAGGCCATCAAGTTAAATGCCATCAATTTCAGTTGTTATATTATACACATAGTATAATAAGACAGAAAATGTGGACTGTTGGCACTGGATTTATGACCCAGTCTTAATACCTTGTTCCAGGTGGGCCCAACGTTTCTAAATTTGACCAGTCATGAATTCTTCCATTCGATAACAGGCAAATTTTATCGATACATGGTGACAGCAAATAAGAGTAATGCCGGCAAATCAAACAAAATAATTCCCGCCCCCCACATCCTATTTATCCACCAGTTCCAAGGTTTCACGAGGAGATGGTACATCTGGCCCATATGCAAGTGCTACCCTGTGGTTCTTTGCTTGAATGTCAGACATCAGCAGTATGGTCAAGGACCGATGCCCACCCCCTCCACATCTGATGGGGCGGGCAAGATGGCTGGTGTTACACCCTCTGTTCATGGTGGCTGTTCCCCTGGACCATTGCTCTAATGCAATATTTATTCTACCTACACACGGATTTCTAAAACCATTTTCTAAATATAATTTTCTAGCCATCATGGACCAGATAAATGTGAAGCCCTCTTACTGTCATGGATTATAAACTCTTCAGAGCTCCACCCTATCCAAAGTGCAATGCACATCAATGGTGTTAATGCATCATGGCCCTCTCAAGGGGAAGGCCGGGCAGCCCTCTCTTGCACAGGGGTGGGTGTTTCAGAAAGTAACAGCAATTTCAAATAAAACTACTTTGTGTGCAATTATCACTTTCAGGACCACAGGACTTCTCTCCATAGCCATAAATGATGGGTTCATTCAACAATGTCACCATCAGTGTTCACCATGTAGTTTCTGACTTATTGTACACAAAATGGTTTCATTTCAAAATGTCCATTACTTTTATAAAAACCCTGTACTTTGGCACATACAGTATCACTGTGATGCACCTATCTGCTATACCAGCAACTACTGTCATAATCAATGACTAGTGGAACTAAGCAAAAAATGGGAAGTATTTTCTGTAAAAAAAATGGAAAAGGGTTTAAAGAAAAACTCCAGAAAATATGCATATTTCTAAATTTTCCACCTCTTCAAAAGCTGAAAGGAAAGAGAAAACAGGTAAAACATTTGAAGGTCTGGACATGACATTTTTCCTTTAAAATTTGGAACCCATTAGTAATGTCTGGTGTAGATTACTTTCTGGGGATCAGGGCTGAAGCTTTACTGAGATGTTTAAGAGAGTAAAATAAAGCTTTAAAGTATTCAAGAAACAAATAGTTTGACTAATGTAGGCATCTCTAGTGATACAAACTCCTCTAATTCATGAAAATGATATGCATTACATATATTAAATAAAATCTTAGTTATGATATCTTTCTCCTGGAGTACAGATACTCTTATGAAAGTTAATAGCATTCTTATTTCCAGAGAATTCAAATAACAAAGCATTGACAAGTGGAGGATGTTTGCTACAATAACAGGATTGAAATAGTTAATTGTTGCTTGCAGTTGCAATAACTCGTGGTAGAATAGTAATCATATGTAGCTTGAGTTTTTTCTAACTGTTTACATATATGGATTAAGGTATTTGGATTATATATCTTTAGGTTATTTTTTAAAAACCATGAACTCTGAAGGACATATCTTGCCAGTTTCCAAGGTAAAATCATAAAACAAGATTTGGAAAGGGACATGTTGCTGTCTGAAACAGACAGAACATTTCCTATGGATAGTCCATTCCTCAGATCAACTACCCCAAATGGTATAGAATAAAAGACTTCTCTTTCAAAGACCATGTCTTACTAATCGGTTCACGATCTATTACACAGGAGTATATAAATGCTTGGGACTTGTCTGATGGGGTAACAAAAACATTAAACTCAAGAAAAATGTGTGTAGAGCTGGGAATTTCTGGGGTATAATGGTAACAAATCTCTTCATGTTTGCTTGTACATTTTGTAATTTATTTTTCTTATTATGGGTCTCTGAAATGTATGCATTTTCTTCCAACCAAGCCACCTTCAGAATAAGACTTACCTTTGACAAATAGAAAATCCCAAATAGCAAATATGTTTTGTGCCCAGCTGGAAATCTACAATGAACCTTAAGGAGAGTGGTGTAGCTGAAAGGCGGTAGCAAGTACATAGAAACCAAATTTCCTGCAAGGTGTGCATGCTCACTTGGACATAAGAATTAGACGGCTTTCCTTGTCCTTTGACTGGAAGAAGTCTAGAGTCCTGGTTTTCTCTGATTAAAAAAATAGCAAATTCTCTGATAACCCCAAACTCTGTGATTAAAATGAAATACCACTGTAAGGGAAGTTGGAGGTTGTGAATAGCCGGCAAGGCAGCAGGTGCCCTGGGGCGTACACAAGCTAGGAAGGCACACCTAGTGAGAAGGTTGTATTCGACTAGGACAGGCTTGTCCAACATACGGCCTGTTACAAAGTTATTAGGTTATCACGCCAAACACCTAGGAAATTGCAGCTTTTTGAGAGTCATTTGCTTAGCACTCTTATTGCTAGAGCTGTTGATTTTTTTTATAGTGAGTTTGTATGAGAGAATAGTTTTAACTTTCTGCAGACTTTAATATGTCTTTCAGAAACTTGGCTCTTAAATGGTTTGTCCTTCTTGACTTGTGCAAATTACCTGCCTAGTATTTTTGTTACAAATGTGTAGATGAAATTGGACAGGAAAAGGCTGCCCATTCATACCAGGGGCCCATGGCCAGCACCTACCTTCACAGATATGTCACATATGACAGCAGACACTTTTTAATTCAGAAGGCACAGCCTGAATAGCCCTCAGGTCTTTCAATACAGTAGAGGTGGGCAAAATGCGGCCTGTGGGCCAGGCCATTCCATGTGGCCAGTGGGGCCCCTAAAAAAATTAAGAAAATTAATATTTATCTGCCTCTGGCTACCTATCATGTGGACCTTGATGGCTTGCCAAAACTCAGTAAGCAGCTCTCCGCCCGAAACAATTGCCCACCCCTGCAAAACAGTGTTCCATCTTGATCAGAACAGCTTTCTGCTTTGAAAGATAAATTTGGTGTGCTAGGAATTGTTATGACAGGCACAGTATGAAACTCCAGAGAACAATTCAGTATAGTGCTCACCTAGATAAGTACCATTTTATTTACAGGAGTAAGTAACTTAATTGCTGTATTTTGATTTTTCAGTTATACCTTTCCCTACCATCCCTCCATTTCCCCAGTTCTTCACAGCAGCTGGCTGTGTGAGGTTTTGAGCAGACTCTGGCTGTCATGTTTCAAATAGGAAATTGAATTTAGATGATGATAAATTTTGCAAAAAGTAGTTTGGCAGTTTCTCTTGCGAATTAATGCTCCAGTTCATATTATGCAAACTCAGACAAGAGAGTTGTTGTTCTGAGAGATTGTTTTCATTGAAATTAGAGCTAGAAAAGGTATTTTACACAAGAGCATCTTTCTGTCTGTATGTGGGTGCCTTAAAGGGGCAGCTTCCTTTGGTCTCCCCCTTCACCAATTGAAGCTGATTTTTTTAGGTTAATAAGACTCTATCTGAAACAAAATAATTCTTCACCTCCCTTAAGCTGATACCTGCTTCTAAGGTCCATGAAAGTCTCTCCTGGTTTCAGAGTTCACAGTCATGTGGGATCCCTTTTTTGCACACATATTTTTGTGACTGGATATACACCATAATAGTTCAAACTGTCAATATTTCCCTTCCCTGAAGCTGAAGAGAAGCCTGTCTTCTCTCCCTAATGCAAGTCCAGGTCTCTACAAACTTACCACTGCTTCATTCCCCCTCCTTTCCCCACCTTCTCTCTTCATCAAAGATAAATTCCTTCATCCTCCTTCTTGGGGTATATCTATACTGCATACTGCCATACAGCACAGACTTTGAGGGAAACTATTGAAATGTATCCAGCATGGTGCAAACAATTCTTCTATGCACATCTAATTAACCTGTCATTGCAGCCCTGACTACCTAGCACAGTTTCTTAAAGTTGCGATGTGATCTTGCACCCTGCTAGCCTTGATATTGGCTGATTAACTACTGCAGAACAGAGCTGTTCAGGACATCCTGGTTCACGTGTTTATCATGTTCTGATAAACACCTCTGTTCAAATGACTTACCAAGTAAAAGGGAAATAGTTTTTTTTTAGGTATCTTTGAGTCCCTATACCCTCTTTGGAAATCCTGTTTCTGCTAATTTGGTCTGTTGGTCAAACCTTGAACAACTGGAACTTCCAATCAACTTCCAAGAATACATTTAGCAGCTGTGTCTGCATATCAGCCTTCATTTGAGGACAATATACTATATCTTCTCACCCTACACTTGCTAGGTTTCTCAAGGGTCTCAGATACATGTCCATCAGTTCAGAAGCCTCTACCTCCCTGAGACCTCAGTATGACACCTGCCCTCTCAGCACCTAATGCCCTGTTCTCACATCTCCAAGAAAGTTTCCCTCCAAATAGCTATTACTTCAACTCAGAAAGGAGGGGAAATTCAGACCCCCAATTTTTCCAACTATTTAGTTGGCCTAATAAAAGACATCATATTTACCCAAAGAACCTTGTCATTCTCAAAAGACTGCATTCTGGGCACTCATTTTACAAGTGTTAGACAGGGCCATCTTACGATAATATACTGGATGATGTAATTTTAAATATTCACAGAGAGACTGGCTACTTATCTACCCTTCCTCATACTTATTTACCTTCCAGAATGCTTGAGATTCACTTCCACCTACTTCAGAGAAAGCATCCAACAGCCAAAGACAGCAGGAGAATAATGCCGTAGTCTATGGCAAGGATTGCTTATTACCTGTATTGCAGAAACCAACACAAGGTCTAGAGAAGGATCAGTTCATGACATTATGTTTGATGCCACTCTCTGAAGGGGAAAATGTTTTTCATAAGCGAAATATCAGACAGAAGTAAGCCAACAGAGTTGCTTTATAATATAAGTGAAATGAGGGTCATGAGAGCAGATGCTTGCTGTGCAAAGAACAGGATGATGACTTAATTAGTAAATATGAGGCACGATATCCTTATGATATATTTTAACCCTCTGTGCAGAGGAGAGAGACTGGTCCGATAGCAGACAATTGAGTGGGTATTTAGATTTGGTAGATAGGTTTTAAAACATGTTGCTTGCTCTGTGTTATGGAATGTCATTGGAAAGAGATGTTAATGAACTTGGAGAGAAGCCGCTCTGAGGATCAGTTAAGGCATGGAAACGTATTCTGACTTGATGAAAACTGACCCCACTGACTGAAACAAGTAGTAATGAGATGACATTGAGCTAAAGAAAATTTATGATGATATCAAAGTGCCATTACTAATGCTGAGGCTTATACGACTTTGAAAAAATTGAAGGGCCACAGGCTTTTTAAAAAATGAACTGGAAAATCTGCACTGGAAAAGGCATTACATAGATCAAGTATGCATAAAATGCAGAACAGGTTTTGTTGGACACATATGGCCCATCATCACCCTGTTCTAGCAGGAAGGCATTCTGGATGCTTATAATCTCCAGGAGCATAATGGGAACTGCAGGCTGAGATCATAGTCTGCCAGGATACAGAAGCAGGAAACAGATACATCTCTCTTTAGAAGAAGACACGTGAGGAATGCAGTAGGAGCTCTCCAATAAGAATGTGAGTAGGGATCAAGCCTAGAAAGAGCAACCCAGGAGAGTCAGTGGAGAGGCCTGTGAGTATGTCTACACTGCTCTCTGAAGTACTGCATAGAGAAACCCAAGCCAGATTGCTTAAGCAGGTAAATAAGCCCACATAGAGCTCTATACCACTTTGATGAGACTGTGGGTACATCTACATGAGATAATTACTGCAGTTGCCTAATGAGTTCCACGGTAAACCTCTCACTGTCTATATGTGTGGCCCTATTAGGCCACAGTAAACTAATTAACACTGCCATAGGAGTACATGTAAACACAAATACTATCCTACAGCAGAGTTCTTTCACTCCACAGCAATGCACATGTAGACGCTGACAGGGCTGGCTGGGGCACATGGGTGTTTCAGCGTGGGGACTGTCTGCTGGCTAGCCACACACTGGAGCACCCTTGTGCCCCAGCCAGCCCCTCCACAGCATATAGAGCTAAGTTGGAGCAGCCCCAGGCTGGCAGGCTGACACCTGGAGGGCTGATCCTACCCAGCTTAAGGTGCTGTGGTTCTGGGCACATGTGTAAACATAGTGCCCAGGAGCAATAAACTCTGGCATGATATGTGCTGAAGTTTATTGCTGCACATTAATTGCATATGTAGATGCCCCCTGTTTCTGGTATTTGAAGTACATTTTTTTAAAAGGATACTTTCCCACTAAATATTTTGATCTCATTGACTCCATATTCTCACTAAATAAAGTGCTGTATTAGAAAATTTTTGACCAGCTCTAGCTGGAAAGAGTTAGGCAAGCGAAGTTTTTTTTTTCTTTCTTTTCCTGTCATTTCTATAAATAATAATTGTGCATATATAAAAAAAAATTTAAAAATCAGGACTCAGCTATTAGAGTGTTTGGCATCTCAAAGTGAGCAGATGCTGAAGTAAATCCTTATTACAGCCTTGATTCAGAGATAGCTAATGACAGTATAAAGGCAGAAAAAGGGATAGGAAGAAAATGTTGTTTCAGACATTATCACTGTAATTCATACTACTTTGAGGCTGACTAGCTTTCCATAGGAGCAAATTGTCAGTTTGACAAAGGCAACTTTGACTCGCTGGACTGCAAGAATAAAGCATGGGTAAGTGCCACATTTGTTATTCCTGATTACTGAGCAATGTTCAGCTTCATGCTATTTTCTTCCTGAGGGTACCTATGCATGAGCAGCGATGAAGCAGACTCAGTTAATTGAGTCTGCTGGAGTGTGGTAACTGCCGCACTCCAGCCAACTCCAGCATCTCGTATACCAGCATTCCCCCACTTAAAAATGGCAGCAGGGGTGCTGTAACTAAAGCTCATTCAAGCTTTAGTTAAAGAACCCCCACTGCCATTTTTAAGTGTGGGGACACTGATACCCAAGATGCTCTGGGCACTTTAATAAGAACAGCTCTTAGAGCTGCTCTAATTAAAGTGCCCCCATCCCCCACCACTCCTGGAGCATGTGTATAAACACCCTGAAGTTCCTGCCTGGATTCTTAAAAAGTGTTAATGCATTTTCCTCATTTCATTTAGTCCAGTGAGAAATGGATGTAAACTGCTGGTAGATCTGTATGAAACTCCCTTTACTCTTGTGAAAGCAACTGTACAAGCTGCAAGAAAGCAAAGAATCACCCTTGGAATCTAATTGTGATCTTGAAAGAATATGAACAATTCTATCTGTTTTAGGATTTGTGTGAGTGTTATCTTTTATTGAACACATGTTACAGTTGGGAGGAATATAGACAGATTTTCAGGTACTAAGTACTCTTGTACATGATATATCAGATATCACCCACAAAAATCCTGGACCATCTTGGCTATAACTCTAACACCCCCTTTCTTAGGGACATATATCATCCCAGAGCATTTCTAACATGTTCACCCTCATAGCACTTTTCCCTTTCCCACCTTTACAGTAAGGCAGTATTAATTATCGTATTTTACAGGTTGGAAATTTAGAGACATTAAGTGACTTGCCTAAGTAATACAGTAAGTCTGTAATAGAGAAGGAAAGTGAATCCATATTTTTTCAACTTTCAGTTTAGTTCCCTCACTATAGGCCTTTACACCCCCTCTATCCCTGCAAGAAATCAAATCTCTAGCCTGCAGGAAATCAAACTCCTTTTCCAGAATGACAAACAAGATACTACACCACGCTATGCCAGAGAGGAAGACAAATAAACCTGTTCCTACATAGTGTACCACTGGAGGGGTGGGAGTGGTTTGGTTAAAGTTATCATCTTTCATTAAAGAGCGTGTAACTCTTAACCTGGAATAGTTCTTTTCTTATCAGCTATTTTGTAATTCAGCTATAATTGAAATTTTAATTTAATTTCAGTGCCCAATTATTTTTTTAATCTTCACTTTACAAGGCCATTTGAATTAAGGTCACACAAGGTTAACTATAAGTATCATGGGTCATGGTCTTTCCAGTGGTCAGTGCTACCACTTTATACATAAAGTGTCTAAAATCTATTTTGTTCTGCTTTATTTTTAAATCATCTTGTTCCAGTTCATGTAGGCATCCCAAGCTATAGTTTCTCATGTAAATTTCTATTCTTGCACTTAATAAGTTATCAAATGGTATAAATTTTCCCTTCAAATTGTTCTGTTAACGTTAATAGCAGTATCTGACATTTTGTTTTATCAGACAGTGATTTAGCTGCAACGGACAGTGGCAAATGTATATCCTGGCTTTTTTCCATAGCAGAATGAATAGAGCATAAAATAAGTTATTCTTAGATGTTTAAGTCTTCAACACCATAACACATCATGAACTAACTGGTTTCACAGCATCCTTGAATGACAGAGATGTTATCCCCACTGAGGAGATGAAAAAATAGTGCATAGAAATTGGATAAAATACCCCAAATCACAGGAAGTCTTTGTCAGATGCAGTAACTAATGTTGAGACTCTGAATAAGCATTCTTTACATCAGTTTCACAAGAGAGGCTGAGAAGATTTAGAGAAAGAGCTATTATTAAAATTTCCTAGACCTTTAATGCTAGAGGCTGCAATTGGGAGAGAAACAGTGGAAAATACTCTTGTCGTGCCCTGTTTACTCTCCTTTTCAGCATTGACTCTCTTTCACTGTGAGACACAGGATACTGGATAAGATGGACCTATCCAGTTAATAGCAGGTCTTATGTTCTCATTTTATCTGTCAGGGGACTTGGAACTTCCTGTTTCAGAAGGTTGAGGATTCAACTGGGGGATCATTGTTCTTGGACCTTGTCCTGACCAATAGGGAAGAATTGGTGGAAGATGTGCAGGTGATGGGACACTTGGGAACAAGTGATCATGATATGATAGAATTCCAGATACTGAGACAACAAGAAAGCATACAGGTGAGAGAAAAATGTGTAGGTCACCAAGGAAGTTTACCAAGAAATTGCAAGAACCTGCAGGGACAAAATCAAAAAGGCAATGGTAAAAATTAGCTGCACCTGGTGATAGAGGGTACAAACAACAAGAAAAGGTCCTATAAGTATGTTGGCAAGAAATAGAAGACCAAGTAAGTGGGGATCCACTCTTAAATAGACAAGGCAAACTCTCAACAAAAGATGTGAAGGAGGAGGAGCTATTCAACAGCTATTTTATCTCAGCTTTGACACAAAAGTTAAGATGCAACCAGACTTGATAAGGATTATTTTGGTAAGGAAGGAGTCAAGCTGAGGGATGAGATAACAAAAGAGAGACAGAGATTTTGATAGACCTAAATTCAAGTGAACAGAGCCTGATGTACTTCATCCTAGGAGACTGAGAAATTGGCAGAGATTTCAGAGCCCTTGGCAATAGTATTTTGGAAATCATGATTTCAGATATGCGAGGTATCAGAGGACTAGAAAAGAGCCAATATAGTGCCCTTCTTAGAAAGGCAAAAAAGAGGACTAGGAGAACTACAGACCAGTTAGCCTCAGTTCAATACCCAGGAAGTTAGTGGAGCATATCCTAAGGAAGTCCATTTGCAAGTGTCTGGAGGAGAATAGGTTGATCACAAGCACCCAGCAAGGATTTACTAAGAACAAATCATGTCAAACAAACTTGATCTCCGTCTTTAACAAAGTAACTACTTGGGTGAACAGACAACTGACTCAATAGCCAAAAGCAAAGGGTAATTATAAATGGATTCATGTCAGAATGGCAAGAGGTTTCTCGTGGAGTCCCACAAGGGTCTGTCCTGGGTCTAGCAATGTTCAACATGTTTGTTAATGATTTGGAAAATGGAATTGAGAGCCTGTTGAGCAAATTTGAAGATAGCACAGAACTGGGAAGGATTGTGAACACACTGGAGGACAGGAGTACAATTCAGAAGCATCTTGACAGACTGGATAGCTGGACTGAGCTAGCAGGACTGGAGCCAAAAATGCAAGATGCTTCACCTCAGGAAGAATGATCAAAAATACAAATACAAAATGGGTGACACCTGACTGGTTGGAAGCACTATGGAAAAAGATCTGGGAGTGTTTGTACATGACAGACTCAGTATTATGCATTATGATGGAGTTGCACAAAAGGTAAATGCAGTGTGGGGATGTATCAATAGAAGCACTAGTTAGAAAACACAGAAGGGGTGATAGTGCTGCTTTACTTGGCACTGATTAGGCCTCAGGTAGAGTATTGCATGCAGTTTTTCACTCCATTTTTTTTAAAGGAGGTGAAGAAATTAGAGTGGGTCCAGAGGCAGGTGATAACCATAATAAAGGTCTTTAGAGATAAGCCATACAATAAGTTGAAGTAGCTAAGCATGTTCAGCTTGTAGAAAAGGCACTTAAGAAGGGACATGAAATCAGTCTTCAAAAACTTAAAGGGCTGTCATAAAGAAGAGAGAAAACATCTTTACTCTCTTGCTGCAGAGAGCAGGATGCAGACAAATGGTTTGAAGTTGCATCAAAGTAAGCTTAGATTAGATATCTGCAAAACTTTTTCACTGTTAGAATAGTGAGGCAGTGGAATAGACTGCTTAGGGAAGTTGTGGACTCTCCATTACTGGAGGTCTTCAAGAAGAGGTTGGGCAGCTACTGGTCAGGGATGATCTAGGTGTAGGTATTCATATGCTCTACTATGGTATTTCCCATGCTTCTAGGCTCTTCTGGTTGCCCCTCCCCCTTTCTGCTACATGTATCAGGGTAGTTTTTAAGCCTTCCCCAGAGGCACTGGGTGTTGGCTACAGACAAGGCTTGGGATTTGACTGGGGTATACTAATGTTCTTGCTGGGACCAAAGCCAGTGGTTTGTGGCTAGAAGGTCTTGCCCCTATGCTCAGGATGAGACCAATCATCATATTTGGGGTCAGAAAAGAATGTTATCCCATTGTAAGACTGGCATGGACTGTGGTGGTTTTTGTCTTCTTCTTCTGTAGCAGGGGATATGGCCCTCTACCTGGAATTTCTTGAACATAAATTGACAATTTGTCATAGAAGCAGGATGTTGGCTGGCATAGTTCCCCTGCTTTACCTATGGTAGGTTAGGTTGTTAGGTCTGTGTTGTGTCAGAGTTGACAGTAGTCTTATGTAAAGTTTAGATTATGGATTGTATAGGGATGTTTGGTTTGGGATGATCTTGCCTCAGGCAGGGGGTTGGACTAGATGACATATGGGAGGTCCCTTTCAGCCCCACTTCTCTATGATTCTCTGATTCTATGATCTCCTCCCCACCCCAGCTCTCCAGGACTGTTGAATTGCTATCCTTTTTTTGTCTGTTTGTTCATTTGTTTTTGTTTGGTTTTTTGGAGCATTTCTGTTGATGAGCTAGAAAATTTAAGATTCCAGGCAGATCACTCAAAAACTCTCTAACAAATACACAGGAAACATGTTCATATGTAGTTATGCACTGACTAACTATGAGCAACCTTTGTCCAGTTGCAGAAGCAGGTAAGGTTAGCTCCAAGAGGGCTCCAGGTTAGTAATTTGATGTCTGGTCTGCTTATTAATAGCAAGAGATGTTGAATTCAATGGCATGCAGAAAAGTTCCCATTTTTAAGATACTGGGGTGGAGGAAGCCTCATTAGGGTTAAACATAGTCATTCAACAGGATTACATTTCCTTGATTGTTTGTGAGATATTTATTTCTATTTATACTATTTGTATTTCCTCTTTCCATGTTTACTTGCTTGACAGCTGCTGTTGCTTACAGGCAGCAATAGGAAAAGTCTGGGCTGCGTATTCAGCAGAGTTACTAAAGGTCAGCTGTTATACAGCCGTCGTCTATAAAGTCAGCATTCTGCATATGGCACTGAAATCCACAGGCATTTCATCACAGAGCAGGTGCTATTTCCTGTTGATAGTGATGAAAGGTAAGTCATGACCTTATGGCAGGTCAAGCCACTGAGTCAGCTCTTTGTTTTCCTTGTTTCACTTGTTCTTTCCATTGGTGCTGGTACAGAGAGTGAGAAGGAGCTGTAGCTTCATGCTAACATAAATATAACTAGATACCACAAAGAGTTTTGATATAAAGAGTCAAGAAGAAATCCAGTGGTTAAACAACATTGGCTGCATCTACACATGCCAGTTTTGCCAGATTTCAGTTCAAAATACTGGCATTTGAAGCTGGGGAGAGGAGTGAAACAAATGTTATGCATCTGCCTCCAGAGAGAGTTAGGTGGCAGTGGTGACTGTGCACTGAGGTGCAGTCAACAGCCATGGTGAGTAGCTGAGTAGGTAGCTGCTAGCACCACCATTGACACACTATTAGCTTTACGGAAGAAGATGGTGCTAAGGTGTGCACAGGTGAATCACATATCAGAAAAGTCCTCCTCGTTCTCTCTCCCCCTGTTCAGAGGAAGGGTATGCATTATACTTTCAAGACAAAAAGTAGCATTCGCCTTTGTATTTTTCCATTTAATAACCATATTGAAATGCTTTAATGAGAATCCTTCTGGGATATGTCATACACTCCCACACTGTCTTTTTTTAATTGAAATCCTGGAGTACACAATTAAAAATAATCAGTAAGACAACCTCATCTTCTCCATAGCACAGATTCTCCAGCCTTTCTACCAGTGCTGCCTAGGAAAATATTCAAAACATTTCATACTGTTGTGTGGCATCAGGCTTCCCCTTTTTAAAATGAGATTCTTAAGTCAGTGTTAGCTGTAGTCCTACTCTTTTCTTTTTAGAGAAAAGCAGAATGAATGTAGTATGCAGGAAAGAGCTGGAAATGGCAAGGTCTGTGCTGGGGCAGGCTCAGGGTGGGAGATGTTGTTTTCCAGTTTCCTATGCAGCTTTGCCAATGACCCTTGCTACTCTTCAAATTTGAATTCATGGGCTCCCTGCGAGAAAGAAGTACCAACCACATGTAACGATGTGTTAGTTTTCTTAGTAGCAAATAAGGATGTGACCCTCTAACCCTCACTTGCACGTATTCACCGCAGGTGCAGAAGGGACTATACTAATCTACTCTGTCACCTAATCCACTCTCCTTTTTTCCTCTATTTGCTCCTGTGTCAGTGGGGGGTCTTTTTGTTTGGCTTTCCACTAGGAAGAATGTGTGGTGCTGTTTTTCTCAGTCCCAGCATAACTGAAAAGAGGCCATTCCCAAAGAATAATTACCTTCACACAGAGATAAAACATGGCAGACTTCAGCTGAAAAATATTTAATTGCTATGGAATGGACAAGAGGGGCTATGTTAATAACTTTATATAATCTTGAGTCTTTTGCTACCTACAACTGCTATCATGAAACAACTGAATATCTTTAAGGCCCCCACATGTGCTTCTTGACCTCATACTGTGCATTCTGTTTTTTTACATAAAACAGCATATTCTTTTTGAGTGGAGCAGAATGAGTACCCTTGCAAAGGTGAGACCTGGGGCACTCCTGTAGTTGATTCTATGCTCCAAAGCCAAAGCAATGTAGAAACCAGCGGTTAAAAAAAAATGTTGCCAGGTCACTGCATTCAGCTCTTCAAGCAAGAGGGAACATTGGACAAGAAAAGTAGACTTATATTCACTCTGCGCTGTATTGTAGGAAAAGTACCAGCAAATGTATAAATCTCAGTGACAAAAACCACAGGCATTAACAGAAATATCCTCCTTTGCCCCATCTAATTGCTAACCTTCATTCTGGAGTCAGTCTCTTAGCTGACTTGGGGGGCTGGTACTGTTAACAGAAGTTGGTGATACCCATCATTGATTTAAATCTGATGGCCCAAGATGGTAGTGACCACCACCAAATGCTTGTGCAGCAGTTAAACTCAAATCAACTAGTTGTCAGTTGTTAGTAGATATGCATTCCCATAAAAAACAGCACTGCAGCTGGCAGTCCACGTAGAGAAGCCAAAGGATTGAATATGCCTGAAGAGAGAACTTTCACCACTTTGAAGTTTCCTTCAAAGCAGGATTATTTTGAGAAATTTTGCACTGTTGTTGCTAATTATGTTCTGTTCTTAAAAAATGGAGACTCCAGTACTGCCTGTTTGGCATCTTATCATGAGCACTTGTAAACCTACCTAGATTTAAAAGCATGCACATTTGCCAAAATGTCCAATTCCTTGTTGCCTTTTTCATCGTAGTGACCCTACTTGCAGCATCCACATACTTCCTATTTTCATGCCAGATTATTCCTATAGCCTTGATGTTACAAAGACTTGATTCAGTGCTTTGTTTTTAAACATGAAAGACGTTTCAAGTAATGCAATGGGCTCGGTACAGGACCCCATCTCTAGTCACTTTACACTACTGACATGACACAAAGAAACTACTGTGAAAGGGTGGCCAAATGATACTCCTTTTTGCTTTCTCAGTTGCTGGGAAGCTTGTACAGCCCTTAAGGACTCAAGATGAAAATGTCACCCTCAGTTTGATACTGTTTGCAAATGTATTTGAAAGCTAACTGGCTCATTGCTTCTCCCTCCAACACCCCTGTCCTTCCTTCCCTTACACACTGAAAAAAGAGTGAAAATATTTTAAAAGTTGTGTTTTTGTGATTGATCCTTTGTGTACAGTAGGTGATGGGAAAAGAATGTAAGCTTCAATATGAGCAGCAAGAAAAGAAGAGTGGTTTTGTCCTACACACATTTCTCTTCAGTAATACGTGTTCTGGGAAATACACAGCTGTCAAGAACATGAAAGGTAAGTTTTAGTGACAGGTTTCAAAGGTTTCTTTCACCATAAAAACTCCCAGTTTAATTATCAAAAAAGCTCCTCCCTCTAAAACAATGGTTCTCAACCTTTTTAGATGCAGCGTACACCTCATTAGACTCAAGGAACCCCTGGGAAAAATGCCAGCTCTTAGTTTCTCTTGTTTTTTGATTACAAAAAAATAATAAAGCAATTCTTCTGTTGCAAAGCACACAGAAAGACCACACCAGGGCAGAATGTATTTAACACTGTAGCTTCCTATTAGAAATCTCTGGGATAGTTTGTAAATCATGTTTTCAAACTCAAGAGTGCTATCGTTGCACAGCACCTCAGGGCACTCTTGAAAGAATCTCAGGGTCCCCAGGGTGCCACAGCACCCTGGTTAAGAAACACTGCTTTCGAAATACTAAAAGTAGTGATAGTTGCACTCTTGTGTGTGGAGGGTGGGGGGGAAGGGGAAATACTGCTTGAAGGCGTCATTGCCATGCCATGCCATTTAACAAATCTGTGCCTATATATTTTTTTTTTTAACTTGACATCTGCTTTTCTCGCCTCTAACCCACTGTTTTCTGACGTCACTTTTGCTGTTTTATTTCTGAGAATGTAACGTTCAGGAAATCAGAACTGATGCAGTAAGCGACTGGTGTGGGAATAATGAAGCGAGTAAAAATGAAATCTTTCATTGATTTTTCTTGAAAGGAAAGGTGACCCTACTCAGAGGGAAGCCGTAACCATGGTAGCAGCTGAAGTGATGGAAAAATATCTTGTTGTTGTTACAGTAGGAGGCGGCAATGAACATTTTGAGCTGAAGGTTTTCAAGCCCATGCCTATAAGCTTGAGACATTTTAATTTAATCAGCTCTGACTTTGAAGGTTGGTTGTCTTACTGTATTTCTCTAGGGGAGAATTTCAGTGAGAACACACAAAGTAATTGGGCCACACAAGCACCAGAGGAGCAGAGGGATATTACTGTTAGAGGAAAGATTAATTCCTCTTGATAATATTAAAGTGAATAGGTGACAACTATCTAAAGCTCAACCATCAGTCCCAAATATATAGGGGTTGATGATCATTTATCTGGAGTCCCCTTTGCATCACTCTGGCCATGTAACAGGTGAGATGGAATAAAGTAGGTTAACGTGGGACTGTGTAAATGAGAATTTAGGCCAAAGTGCATACACAGACGCTTTCAAGGGCTTTAGAAAGCACCATTTCTCCATATCCTCATGGAGGGAAAAAGACATAAAGACCAAGGTTGAACAACTCTTATAAAACCAAAGCCAGTGAGAGAAGCTGTTGATGCTGGCTTTAGACTGAGGAAGTCCCCATGTCAGCTAAGTGCTTGGAATATTCCTTTTATCTCACTAACATCTGCTCAGCCCCCATCTCCTTTCCCCGCACCCATCTCTGCCACTGTACCTAAATAGGGCTCCTGCAGTGACCTCACTTGCTGGCAGTGAAAGTCACCCTCCATAGCAATTCATGTCACTCCAGAACATTTGTAGCCGGGTTCTCAATAGCACTGATCTTCCATGTGGATGTTTGGTGGGATATAGTGGGGCTCCCCATGACTGGAGCCAGTTACAGCTTCCTGATCCAGCTCTAGCTAACCACAGCAGTAATTAAACAGCTGGGGGCCTACTCCAGTTTATACCAGAGATATACAATTATACTAGTGAATGGCAATTACAAGCCGAAATCTGATGCTGGGAGTAGGAGCTCCTTCACAGCCCGACACCTTTAAAGCGGTCCTTTGGGCTAAGGGAATTTTCCATTGTCTTGCTTCTACCAAAATCTGGGTGCTTTGCTAACTAACTGAAAGGAAATGGACTAGACTAAAGAGTCTAGACACCATATACAGGATACTCTCCATTCCAGTCTTTCAGATGATAAATATTTGAGTAGCTTTATGTATAATATTGATAATCTACAGATAACAAGAGAAAGACACTAGAACCTTAATAATGAAGTCACTATCTTTTGGGGTTGCTTTTTTGTTCGTTGGTTTGTTTAACATAAATGCCTAGCTGAAGAGAGAACTATTCAATATAGATAGACAATCACTGGAAAATATGAGCTATCAGTCCAAATCAGCCTTAAGAATATTTTTACTGAATATGATGCGCTTATGTCACTTCCAGCACTGTAAACTCATGTGCTGCTTTGAGGGTCAAAGCAAATGGTTACAGGCTCTCCACATAATAGTTTTTCAATAGATCTATCAGGCCACTGTCCATCTAACTTAGGATCCTAATCTTTCATTTTTCATCAATAGAGACTGACTTGCAGTGTGGAAACCAAATGTTTTGGTGACGGCTGTACTGTGATTCATAAAATGTGTTATAATCACTGATCTAATAAGTAACCATTTTAAAATTAAAACCACTTGTCCTTGTAATGGCAAGTAGTAACTTGTCATATGCATAGGCAAGAAGGCTCTGCCTGTTTGATGGAGGCTGTCTTATGTAATTGATCTCTGGAGTAATGCATGTCAGAAATGAAATTGCTCTCTCATGCATAAGAGACAAAAAAAACTGCAGGAAAATATCTCAACCATTATTAGCCTGCAGTTTCAAAGATGACCTTTAAAAAAAAATACATGACAACTGTTCTGTTTACCATAGCAAGGTGAGCAAAAAGCTTTTAGCAAGTGGCCTTAGATCAATGGGTCTCAAACTTTTTAGACTCAAGGCACCCCTCAGAAAGTACCAGCTTAGTTTTCACCTTTTTTTTGACTAAATAAAAACACTAGATCAATTCTTCTGTGGCAAAAAAGCTCAGAAAGAGCACACCAGGTCAGAATGTTTTTAGCACTATGGATTCCTATATGAAATCTCTGTGTTTATCTTGTGAATCATGTTTGCATACTTATCAGTGCTGCTATTGCATTGCATCCTGGAAAGACCTCAAGGTACTCCAGGGTGCCATGGAACCATAGTTGAGAATCACTGCCTTAGATGGTTTCAGTACACAATAATTTTAATTTTAATTAAAATAATCATTTTAATAATTTAACAGTTGACTATACTAAAATAGCCCTTAAAGAAATTAGGAAAAACTTAGTCTACTCTCTGGGATTTTCTGGCTCTGTTTTTCGCTAGACAAAAGGGAAATTGAAGACAAGAAATGGACTTCTTTTCTTTCCCTTGCTTCTCTTTCAACAGCCATCTTTATGAGGCCAGGAGAGAGCTTTCTTACCATAACTGAAAAGCAACCTAGGCTCTTTGTGGAGTATGTATATCATTCAAAACAAAGGAATCAAAGGATAGGGTGAAAGGAAGAACTAGCAGAGGAAAGGGAAGAATTGAAAATCAACCAGAATATTCAGGGAGAGAAGAATATGTGGATAGGTGAGAATAAGGAAGAAGCTGAATCATGGTGATTTCTGAGGGGAGAAACTGGTGTGGGGCCTATGGGTAGATAAAGGATTGAAAATAACAGAGATTAGGACTGCATAAACAGCACTGGCATGCAAAGGACTCCCAGTTGGCGTTTAAAAAAAAACAAACCAACAACTCTTTTCAAGGGCCAAATCAGTTTCAAATTCACTTGGGCAAAACCCAAGTTCCAAGTAGTCAAGTTCCAAATTTCAGCTGAGCATAGCTCAATCATTCAAGTCTTTGTGTGTGGCTCTACCATCGGACAGGTATCCTGCCTCTCAGATTCAGCAGCCTTGGGCTTCAGATACTCCCCAAATCCATGGCAGGCATCCTACATGAAGCCCCAAGCCTGGTGGCCTTGAGATTCAGATGCTTCCTAGTCTCTTTGCTTGTAGCCAAAAAGTTGAAGAATAAGTCATGGGGAAGCATGAATGCAGTCCCCCATTGCCACAAAACTGTGAGTCAAGTTTCCCACATTCAGGGAAATTTGCAGGGGAAAGCCTGCCCAGACTACAAGGGATAGGCCTCACCCTGGGAAAACCACCTGTGTGTTCATGGGATCTCCATTACCTTTGTCTATTTCATTTGTATCAGACTGGTTAAAAAGACAAGCATCTTTCAAGCAAGATACAAACTTTAAACAATCTTTATAGACCGTCTTTGCATATCACAATACACATCTTTTAAAATGGCAAAGAAAGATTGTTAAAAAACCTTTGTCAAGACCAAACTTCTGAGAGTTAGATTAACATATTGAAAAGCATAATAATATCTTCAAGAGAAAAAAAAAAGTGACCAGTTTTTCAGGAATCTTTGATTATTCCTTCATGGCCATCAGCATCCATATAATATTTATAAATATATTCTAACTGCATATATAGCTTTGAGTAGTGTTCCTGAAATCCATTCTTTACTTAGTAATAGAGATAATAGCACTCTAATGAAATGTTGTCATCTAGGCTAGGGACAGACATTCGAAAAGCCTGAGCCTGAATTGATTCAATTTTTGCAGGTTAGTCTAACCTGGCTATGCTAAGTCAGTTTGTAACTGCACAGACATCCCAGACATGCAGACACATGCTTTCAGTGGCTCAGGCTAGAAGCCTGGGGGTGCTAGAGCAGCCCTCTCTTCCTTTCTACAGAACTGAGCTGAGGGGGGCATGGCCAGGCCCCAGTAGGATGCTCTGATTAAGGAGGGGTTCTCCCCATCCTGACCAGCCCAGCAGAAAATTGATAACACAGTGTTTATCAACCCTAACTCAGTGTTTACCAGCTCATTAAGAAAACAACAAAGGGACATTACCAGCTACCTGTTGATTCTGCTTTTTCCTGTAACCAGCATGTGGTCTGCTAGCTAATGCTGAGAGGTGTCTGTAAGGGACAGGGGAATGCCTGCTTAGCAGAGAGTGGGGAGGGGAGGGAAGCGGGGAGCAGAAGCCAGGAAGACATCTGCAGTCTCTACCGGAGCTCCAGCCAGGGAGCAGAGGAGAGGGGCCAGCTCTGCTGTGGAGCAGAGAGCCCTGCCCTGCCCAGCCCAGAGAGCATGCTGGGATGCTGGAGGAGTATGATTTAATTTAAACCAGCAAGGGGTCTGGGACAGACAATGCATGAACTAGTTTGAGCCAAATCAGTTAAGTCAGATACTACATTCAACCAGGTTTCTCTCAAACCAGTTTTAGCCATTTTCGAACTAGTTTATGTGCACTGAATGTCTCTTCTGTTACAGGTTCAAACCAGTTTCTTATCACTTAAACCGGTTTGTGTGTAATGTCTGCCCCTAGCCCTATAGATCTCAGCTTGCTTTACAAAAATGCTTTAATATACACCAATCTGGATAATGATACTATTAAAAAAAGTCTTTAGGTTATAAAGTGGCCCAGAATCAAAATGTTTCATAAATATTGGAGACATTCTGTAAATACACACTGCAAAGGGAAAAGTTGTGATGCAGAGCATATTCCTTTGCTCAAGTAGCTC
This sequence comes from Alligator sinensis, assembly GCF_000455745.1. Taxonomy (NCBI): domain Eukaryota; kingdom Metazoa; phylum Chordata; order Crocodylia; family Alligatoridae; genus Alligator; species Alligator sinensis. Next base: position 81,657 of record NW_005842532.1, read on the forward strand.
TGTCAAATGGGTTAGTTACGTGTTAGGCTTTTTATTTTAAAATCCATGTACTAGAACCTGAACACCTTAATAGCTGCTTCTAAGAATGTGCTCATGTTCTTTAGATTAAAAATGTATTAAACACAGTAAAGCTCCGAAAAGATGTCTGCATTTCCTTCACTGATAACTGTGCAGTCAGAATATAAGCCAACAGTGAATCAACAAACTAATGAGAGAATCTTTGATGCGGGCAATGGCACCGAATCCCCAGGTAGGTAAAAGCTTGAGGCAGATGGCTATTAATCTCAGTATAGAAAATGATGCTCCTTCAAAAAATATACATATAGGAAGATAGCATGAGGAAGCCAAGCAGCAAATTACACTTAAATATTGTATATTAATTAAATCAATGATGCATAAGCTTTCGTACACCTGAGCTCACTTCATTAGATATTGTCTGATGCAGTGTGCTCAGGCTCATGAAAGCTTATGCATCACTGATTTAATAGTTTGCAAGGTGCATCCCTACCCTGCCTTCTGCCTGACTTCAGACTAACACCACTAACTACCTCCTTTTTAAACACTGGCCTTGGTTAAAACGTTTTCTCTTTCTTTAAAGATCAAGAATTAGACTAAAGTGCTCTAGTGCAGCATTTCACTATGTTCTGAAATAGTTAGGAGACATAAAAGGGATGGTGCCTGGGAATTTTTTGTTTAACAGACATTTCTAACTGCTTGCCTATTTGTAGTTCATTTTGAAGAACTCTAGTGCTAATTCATGATACTAACCCAGATATAGATACCTGTACAGTGAGTGTGTTGACACCTGCCTTAGATCTGGGAGCAGTTTACTCACAAGTAAAGTTTTGTAGATGCCTAGGCAGGCATCTACAAATACAGGGAAGTGGGAGTAGATTTGCCGCTAATAGCAGCACACTGCTTCTCCTTCTTGGGACCCTGGGCTGCTGCCACTGTCAGGGGAATTCTAGGCTCCCCCTGGATGCTAGCCCAGGGGCTGACAGGGAGCACCAGACCAGAAGACAGCTGTCTCCTGGCCAGGGCTGGAACATTGCTCCCTGCCCCACTGGGGGGCTGCCTGCTGCTGGGACCGGGACAATGCCCCCCTGCCCCAGCAGCAGGGAGCTCCTAGCCCCAGCGCCCTGATCAGAATTCCCCGCCGAGCTGGGGGCTCACTATTAGCTGCCACACTGGCAGATGGAGCAGGGGACTGCCCGACCCCTACAGCTCTTTCCAAGCCCTGCACCTCGATTGTCCAATTGGGGCACAGGGCTGCAATCATGCCCTGGGGGCTGGAGAGCTTGTTCCTCACCCATATCCATGATCATGGTGCAGGTATGGAACAGGCTCCCTAGCCCCCACCAGCAGGGAGTTCCCAGTGCCAGCTCCACAATTGTGGGGTTGGCACTGGGAGATAAGGATAAGGATTCATAGATTGTAAGGCTGGAAGGGACCTCAGAAGATCATCAGGTCCAGCCCCCTGCACCAAGCAGAAAAGATAACTGGGGGTCAGGTGACTAGAGCAAGGTGACTGTGTAGTCTCCTCTTGAAGATTTCTAGGGTAGGTGATTGCACCATCTCTGGAGGTAGCTTATTCCACAGGCTGTACACCCTCACTGTGAAGAAGTTTTCCCTAAAGTTGAGCCTGAATCAATCTTCCAAGAGTTTGTGGCCATTACTCCTAGTTTTCCCCTCGGGTGCCCTGGTAAACAGTTGCTCACCAAGCCCTTTGTATACTCCCCTAGTGTAGCAGTAAGCAGCTACCAGGTCCCCTCTCAGCCTTCTTTTCCTCCGGCTGAAGAGTTCCAGATCCCTCAGCCTTTCCTCGTATGGCTTCCCTGTTAAGACTCTGATCATACAGGTGGCTGTTCTTTGGAACCTCTCAAGCTTGGCCACGTCCTTGTTAAAGTGTGGTGCCCAGAACTGGACTCAGTACTCCAGCTGCAGTCTCACCAGTGCTGAGTAGAGCAGAAGAATCACCTCCTTAGCTTTGCTGGAGATGCATTGATTGATGTGTGCCAGAGTATTATTTGCCCTACTGGCTACAGCATCGCACTGCTGGCTCATATTCATACTGTGGTCTATTATTACCCCCAGGTCCCTTTCATTCATGGTGCTAGTCACTTTGGTGCCACCAAGCCTGTAGGTGTGTTGGAGGTTGCTCAGACCTAGGTGGAGTACTTTACATTTCTTGACGTTGAACTTCATCAGATTCTGATCCACCCAGTTTGCTAGCCTGTCTAGGTCCACCTGTAACTGTACCCTATTTTCAGGAGATAAGGATAAAGATAAAGATTTCCCAGCACCCAAGACCACGAAGTTGATGCTGGGAGATAAGGATCTCCCAGCCCCCTGCTCCCAGATCATGATGGGGAAACGGGGGCTGTGGCACAAGGATCTCTCCTCCCCGGCTCCCTGATTGCAATCTCAGAGCAGGAAGCTTGGAGCTCCCTGCTCCCAGGGCAGAAGGACATAGTCCCTTCCTGGGCTTTGGTGATGGAGTCCACCTTGGGGGCAGGGAGCAATCTCCCATCCCCTGGTGGCTGGCTGACCAGGAGCAGATTTGCTCCCACTCAGGTGTCTACACAAACACTACTGCGCAGTAACTAACTGCAACTAAATTTGCTATTTTCATTTGCAGGTAGCAAATTTACTCATGATTAGTGAGGTAAATGCACATGCTTACTGCACAGTAAACTATGCTACTGCACAGTAAAGCATCTCATGTTTATGCACCCAGTACTACCATTGATATGAGAACAAGTTTGAAAGTGTCTTAGGTACAGATTATCCAGGGCATGTGGGTCATTTTACTAACTATGTATGAGTCTTTTACAGAGGCAGTCTTGAATGCAAATGAGTAATGAATTATAGTTGATAAAATAGTATTTGCCATGATGTACTACCTTGCTGTGGTCCAGTTCAATCATTCTTTGCATATTGAACAACCTGAGCTTTTTCTGAAACTCATATAGCAGACACTGTTGATGAATATGAATGTAGAAAGCTGATGAGACATGGAATAGCCAACACACGAGGAAAAAAAAGTCAGTATCCAGAAAGAGGAATTCTCATACCAACTCCAAACAGGGGGCCAGAGGGATTTCTCTTCAAGTTGAGATGTGTGTGGAGATACAAATTTAATGAACAGGAAAGGGGGATATGGGGGATCTGCTAAGGGTTTCTCCCAATAATTCAATATTAATATGATTATCACATGAATGAAAATAAAGAAAATAAAGATCATTCAGTCAAAAATCAACAGGCAAAAGTTGGCCTAATTATGTAGGTAAAATCTTGAGAAATGATATTCCTAGTATTTATTTGATTTTTGTTAGCCTTTGTGCTGCAAGCTTAATTTATCATTATGTGTGTGTGTACATATATGTGCGTATTATTTAATGAATTGTCTCACTGATTAATTAGTGAGAGAGTGATGCTGTAGCTGTGATAGTCCAGGCATGATGTTGTAGCCAGGATGGTTCATCAGGTTCAGACGTGATGAAGCATGTCTTGCATTTAAAATCTTGTCTAACTATCACAGATATGCAGTTGGTCCAATAAAAGATATTACCCTAAGAAATCCTTGCTTCTCACTGTTTAAAACTTGTTTGCATGAGTATCTATTTAAAAAACACAGCTAAAAGCTCCAGTTTGAATCCTGCCACTAGGTGGTACTAGTTCTATACCTGCTTGAGTTACTAGTCATCCTCCTAATTCATCGACATATGCTCCTCTTACGTGGAATTCTGATGGATTCCATTTTATTATCTGGTTTTAATCATCAGTTCAGAGGGACACCTCAGGGGGATCAAAAAGAGGAACAGAGGCAAAGTGCATCATTATTTTAAAATGTGTGACTATTTCAAGTCCCCAGGCCTTTTAATGTATGTGTATATGAATTTACACTACATTCCAAATAGTAGGGGAAACAGGGAACAGTTAGTAGGGAAAAAAAATCCTGCTGGAATCTCACCTGTGGTCTGGCTTGCGCAAAGGGACTAAAATGAAGCTGGATCTTTCCACCCAAGGATTCCCCTCATATAGTGCAGCATAGAGTGGCGTGAAACCACTTTCACATTCCCTTGTGTATAATTCTTGAAAAGCACAGCCAGATAACTACTGCTCTTCAGTCATTTTTAATGGTATAATGGCCACTGGGGGCTATAAGCATTCAGTACATTTGAGAACAGCCCATATGACACTCTCTAAAATTAAACTATGCTGGTGTTGAAGCTGGCATAAAACCAACATGAAAATTAGGGAATGGTTCCCAGCTCATTTCTAATACCTGGTGGAGAAAAAAATTTGGGCAACTTATTCTTTTATATAATTATGTCTCAGGGAGTTAAAACTCCATGGTGGAAATTAATGAGCAAAAGGAGCTCAAAGTTACTGGGTTGAGTTTGGGGTAAGTCTAATATATTCTATGTGATGAAACATGAATATAAATGTTTCTAAAGCCAAATATTGTAATGTGCTGTTATTTAAGGTAATTGCCAGTCATATTTGTTCAAAGTGAATAAAAAAAGTAGTCAGGTACCTGCATATGATTAAGAAATATTAGGCTGCAACAAGAAAACACATCTTTTGACCTGCCATAACCCCGTTAAGGCACGCAAAAATGTTGTTTATGCAGGTTGTTAAAATACTGCAGGATCTATTCATTTCATACAAATAACATTTTATTACTATGACTTCATGTATCTCTGTTTCTAAGGAAAATCACTTATAGCAGTAACAGTGATGAGATGACAAATCTGTATGGATCTTAGCTAACTTTGAGTCTACAGTGAGTCATGGCCTGCAAGAGAGGGAGATCTGAAAAAAGTGAGTTCCCATGGATGAAAAAAGCTTTGTTTCACCTGGCCAGGAATGCTGTTTACTGTCAAAATGCAATGCAATGAGACACAATATCATGTTTGAAAAAGTAGGGCTGGAGTGTTGTTGTAGCCATGGCTTCCTCCTGAAGGGCATTTTGTGGTGCAAAGCTTGTCTAAAGGTGCCAAGAGAAGAGCAGGAAGTGCCATGAGTTACAACAATCCCCCAGACCCAACAGAAGTTCACTGTTGGGTCCCAGGGGTTGGGGAATCGAGTGACTGCTGTTTAGAGCTGCTGTTTGGAGTGGATTTGAACCTGCAGCCACTCTCCCCTAGCAATGCCCCTCCCCGCTCCAAATGAACAGGTATCCATTTACAGCTAGGCCAGCTGAAAGCAACCTTCAGCATGAGTCTAGAGAACTCATGCTTCTGGAGACATAGCAAGATACCTTATCCATTCTACTACCAGATCCTACATATACTACTATACGTAGCTTAAAGGTAAAAAATAAGTGAACAACCACAGCAATGAAAGGGAACTTTGACATAACAGGCATTCCTCAAACATGGACAGAAAAAACAGTGAGATGCTGTAATGCCCAGACAGATTAGATCAAAGAAATTTGGTAGACAAACATGCTGAGTGGAGAGGACCATGAGATAACATGTGTACAGAAATGGATCCCCAAGCATAAAAATGCATGTATGCATGCTAGTAGTCTCATGATCATTGCACAATATTGAGATTAAAGACAACTAAACAGCAGAGATGGATGGCTCAAAGTAGGACCAGTTCGCTCTGTGAGGAAGGGGAGGCTGCAGTTGATGGATCCAGTGCAGTGTTTAGATCACTGAGTAAAACTGCTCCAGTTTATCTGGAGTATTGTTTAACTTACCTAGAAGCAAAAGGCTTATTTTGAACTGGATTTGCATTAAGAACAAAAAGGTCTTGCTTCAGCCCTAGCAAAACTGCTCTGTATTGAGAACCTATTAACTTTGCCCTCCTATTTAATTAAATGGTAGTTTGGAAGAAATGAAGACAAGGTAGCCTGAATAATTAACATGGGAAATCAAATTGGCACATGCATGCCAAATGAATCACTTTTGTGTAAAAAAAAAAAATCATTAAACATGAAGGAACTACAAAAAACCCTTTCACTGTGTAATATTTTCTAGTCTTCTGAGCTTAGACAATGAAAATCGCTTTTCTTCATTGCCAGTTACTTCATATCTTTTTAAATCAGTTAAGTCTAATTCTAATTTATACTCAGGCACACTTGACCCAGTCTAAAGAGAATTTAAAGGGTATAAATGACATTTATACTTACTTTAAGCCCTTTCTACTGGCAGAGCATCACCCAAAACAGTGAAAAGCGGTTTGGTGTTAATGCAGATCTGGCCTATTGGTTTTGTACTAGAACTAAAATGTGGTCCTAGTTAGATGTGTTGGTGTCCCTTTAAATGTTTTTCCCTAAGTAATGCAAAAGGAAGAAAGAAAGGAGGACTGTTTCACTGTGTGACTCCCTGGGCGCACAAAAATAAAGTTGTTAAACTGGTGACCATGCGTGAATCTTGCAGAAGTGACAACACAGCTTTTATTTGCTTTTGTTACAAAACATAACTAAAAATAACTGGTATGGTGTTGGCCCTATATTCATTGCTTCTGGTGAAAAACTCCCCATATAAACCGGCAGCACTGGTGCAGATATTAGCAAATGCCAAAGATAGAAAATTAAGATCTGGTAGGTAATAAATTCTTAGGTATGTCACTGAGACCTAGTGTTCATTGGAAATTTTGCAGAAAAGACTTTTCTGGGAATATTTCTCAGGTCCACCATGAGAGCAAAAAAGAGGAGGAGGAGGAGGTGGAGACACACCAGAATGGCCAAGATGCCAGTGATTAGAGTTGTTCCCTGAGCTGTGGGAGACCTAAGTTTAGGTCCTTTCTCAGATTCCTTGCTTCCACCATACTGGATTAGTGCCCTAATCATTAAGCTAGGGCTCTTCAAAGAAGAATACTCATGCTTTTATTGTTCTCAAGTACAAAGATTTAATTTTTATTCCATATTGGTTGGAAACCAAATATCAGAGTCCTTATATTTTTTGTGAAGCATAGTTTTCTTAGTTTGTTCAAATCCATGAGAAACAAACACTGGCTAAGAAAAGTTTATGTAAAATAGTTGTACATTTATATGTGTGTGTATGTTTGCTATCCTCAGTGGCTAGGTAGTACTCAGAATGAATGGAGCTAAAAGACCTGTTCATGCTCTCAGATAGATTTGTGCAATTTCCCTGGCTTTGGCCAGATTTTCTCTAGTCTATCTATTGGTGGGGAGGGTGGGACTACTATAACTTTAAAGCAAGTAAATTCTGGTAGCAGTAGGTTCTAGTGAACTGATTATGGAGAAGTATTATTTGCAATTGCTCCCTCTTCTCTAACCTACAATCATGATTAATTTCTGTTTCTTTTCTTGATTTTTCTACAGGATATGACAACGCAGTCCAGATTGCCAAGACAGCAAATGAAGGGATGGCAAAGAAACAGCTGTCAGGCTTAGATTCTTTGCATCAGAACAGTTTGATCATTAAAAGAGTTTTAAAAAACCATGTTTGGCTTTCACAAACACAGTGGGCATGTCTACACGTGCAATTAATGTGCTTGAATTTTCTGCACTTTACATGTGTTCCCCAGTCAGGGGCAAATTGAGCCCAATAGGAGCAGCCCCCTCCAGGGCTCCTCCTGCCCTGCTCTGTTTCCCTGCCCAGCCACGGTGCCAACCCTGGGTTTAGCCCCAAGCTCCAGAGCATGGTGGGAAGCTGTCTCAGCTGGGTGGGCAGCTCTGTCCTAGCTGGGGGGAACTGCAGGGGGACTGTCCTGGCTGTGTGGGCAGCTGCCTCCCAGCCACATGGAGATGGAATTGAATTAATTATTTAATAAATAATATTAAATTATATTTAATTATTATCAAATATCATTAAAAGCTTGAAAGGATTTTTAAGCGAATGAAAGTAGTGGCAGCTGCAGATTGAACCTCCTTGTCCAGATTTTGCCTTCTGGTTCTGGATTGGACTTCCCACTTTTCATATGTTCCCCTTCAATATGTAATTGTTAGGACTGTTCATTTGTTTGTTTCTAGCTTCCTACAGTCTCCTGAGGTACTCACATGGTATCCTTCCTATCCCAATGGATGGTCTAGAAAGTACAACACACAAAGGGAGGCTTTTTTTTTTTTAATAACCTTTGTAGAAGAATCTGAAAATGTTCAAGTGCTACTGCAAATGTGTAGAGGCAACCCTCCAGATTTTGCAACTATTGGCAATCAGTGCAGCTCTCTGATTGGAACAGCAACATATTTTTTTCTCTCAAATTCCCATGTTTAAATGTCAGTGTTTTACTATTGATTTATAGAATTCTTTTCATTCACAGTCCCCCTAAAGTGGTATCTCTCTAGGTACCACACTGCATGCGATTCCTCCCCATCCCCCGACTAAAACCTGTCTCTAGTTAAACATTGTAAATGATGCCTTTGTATACTATTTGGTTAACTATATCAAACTATTGGAACTTCAAAATACTAGTCTACCTGCTTTAGACAGAAGATTGTGCAGCATTAAAGAATAAAGATGAATGACTGCTCATTTATTCACTGTTCTTGAAAATGGTTTAAAATTTCTCAAAAGGATTGTGGTTACGCTGTCTAATTTGATATATTTGCATAAAGCATGCACCTGTGTTGTCATCTTAGAAATACAATTTAAATTTGCCTTCTAGTGTTTTACCTGAATGTTTTATCATGAGAAATTATGTATTTTGAAAAAGCACCTGGTAATACAGTACTAAAAATGAGGATTTAATTGCACAAAAGTCAAGAAACTCAGAATTAGTTGCACAGCAATCTTAGATGTGCTGTTTTTCTTACATGCAAAATGGTCATCATGAACATGTCAATATTTGGTAGCACTTATTTCACAGTGCTGACTGAGACATTAATGTCACCTACTACTCTAAATATCAGGGAAGCTTGTTTCGGTACAAGCCTCGTGGATTGTGTTGATGTGCTCTATTGATGACTGTCAGTTTCTTAGTTCCTGGAATTTACAATCTCATCTGGTAATAATATTCAAATTCACAGGTTTCATGATTCTCCATCTTTTAATTGAGCTTTGTTCCCTGCTGAGATAAAGTATCTTACTGTGTAGGAAGATGCCAGAGTTCTGTTGTCCAATGTGCACTTGTGTATATGTGGCGAAAGCTGTGTAACAAGACTCCATTCCATCCTAACCCTCAAGGGAACATAAAAATCTTCCACTGCCATAGGCATTCTCCTATCTCTTGCTTTCCTGTGTAAGGCAATAATGAGTTATACCATTGTATGCTTATTGTGTTTGCAAAAACAGTAAAACAAAGGATTACAAGAATTTATGTACCCTGCTGCCCCCAGTACAAACAAAATCACCACATAGGACACATCATTACCTGAACCTGTATTCTTCTCAAAGAGCAAAACAAGGTGGAAGGAAGCAACATAACCTCCTGCAACAAAGAAGGCTTATGGTTTAATTTATACTGTTTGACCTTTAGTCTGGGACCCACAACGACGGTAGATGAAATAAGTGGATCGAAGCCAAGGTTTTTGAAAGGGAGATATTGTGAAAGACAGCATGTGTTCATGTGCATGCGCGCGCGCGCACACACACAGCCTTCAGTAAGGCTGGACCTTGAGCAGTTACTCAACCAGTTTGCCAAAACTGCTATTTTTTCACACATGCCAGTATTATCCCAAGTTACTTCCACTCATTCAGTTTTATTGCCCATCTTAAACTTAGGGTATGTCTACACTGCAATGCAGACACACCTAAGCTATTTTTATACTAGCTAGTTCAGGTGTTTCCAGTTTAGTAGCCATAGCAGCATGGAGCTCAGCAAAGGGTAACCGAGTACTGACTTAGGTTCTTGGGTAAGTTTTTATAAACTGTGTTGATACCATAGGCAGTGGAAGGCTGGGCGCAATGGGGCTTACCTCCCCCAAATGCAGGGCAGCAGGTGGGGCCACAGGGCAGCCTGGCCACCAGCTCCAGGCTGCTGCGGGGGGGGGAGGGGGCTGTCTTGCGGATTACTGCCTAGCATAGCAGCCAGGCAAGTTTCAGTGTCCTATGTGAAGGGGAAGGAGCTGGGTTGGGGGGACGGCATGGCTAGATCAAGGCCCCCACAGTGCAGGAGGGAGGGAGACAGACATAGGGACAGGGGTGAATGGGGCCCTGGCCTGGGTCATGGGATGATTGGAGTCTGGAAAGCTTGTACAGGCTGCAGGGGGACTCCTGCTGCTGTGTACACCCCGGGATTGGCAAGGTGGATACGTGCCCCCCGTTCTGTACACAGGGTGGAGGCAAGCTGCAGCTATGGGCTGGGCTCTGCACCCCACTGCTGCTGCTTTGAGAGCTGAGCAATGCCACCACTGGGCTCTATGTCCCGCCACTGGGCTCTGCGCCGCTACCAGGCAGTGGCAGCAGGGTACAGAGTGCAGCCCGCCTCTGCCCTGCTCACAGATCCGGGGAGTACATGCCCCCTGAGCCTCCTCTGGGGTGCACACGGTGGCGGGAGCCCACCCCCTGCCCCTGGACGAGCCACCTGGGCACTAAGCATCCCATGACACACTCTGGCCATAGGACCCTGTTTGTCCCAGTCCCTGCCCCACTCCCTCCCTCACTGCAGAGGCCTCAATCTGCCCCCCCCACCATGCCCCTTCCCCAAGACAGACTTACCAGCAGGGGTGGGGGGAGGTGTGCATGTAAGCACACACTCAGCCCTCCGCCCTCCCCCCCCACAATAGTATTTTCTCTCTCTGACCATGTTTGATATCCTAGATAATACCCATTACATTGCCCCATATTATTTGACCACTGGGCAGTGTTTGGACTCCTAGGAGTCTGAACTGGTTGTCTCCCACACTGGAGTGTGGACTGATTGCAAAGGTAAGGAGACTGACTAATGCCTTGGGACAAATAATAAGGACACAGAGAGTGGGGGTGTCATAGAAACAGCCGACACAGAAGAGAGCCCAAAGCACAAGACTCTGGATAGTGTCCAGAGCACTACCTTAGACCAACAGTCAGATATGTGTGCAAAAAAAATCTGCTGCTTTTCTCCTAACAAGGTAGTAAATCCAGAAACTACATCACTATTCACATAGTAGATTCTTGACTTCTGAAACTATATGTCCTGTAGTTTCAGTTGGAGGGATGGACTAGTGCCCCCCACAGCTCAGGGGACACTTGTCCCATGGGCAGCTTGTCTCCTGGTTACAAGAGAGATGGGCAGGCTCCATCAAAAAAAGAAAAAAAAAAGGATTGGGTACCTCTCACCACTTCTGCCTTCAGCAGGCTCCTGTGGCTGGCAGGACACCTGGGGCTGCCCAGAAATGGGCTGGCCTGCCCCGCGGCACTGCAGGGAGGTGGCAGGAGGGCAGCCAGAGAAGGCAGCAGGGATGGTGCACAGGGTGTGGGGCTGCCCAGGTGGGCTGCTAGCTTGACGGGTGCTGCTCCAGCTCAGAGGCTCCTGATCCAACACTTCCCTAAGCCTGCCTGGGCTTCCAGAGCCCAGTACACCATCCCTGCTGCCTTCTTTGGCCACCAGCACACCCAGCTTGCCCCTGGGGCAGTCTGGGAAGGTGGCAGGAAGGTGGCTAGGTATGCTGACAACTGAAGAAGGTGATGGGGATGGTGCACAGGGTGCAGGGAGCCCAAGTGGGCTTGTGGAAGTGTTGGATTGGATGCCTCCAAACTGGGGCAGCACCTGGCCAGCTAGTAGCCCACTTGGGCTTCCAGCACCTTGTGCACAGTCCCCACTACCTTCTTCAGCCACCAGCAAACCTAGCCACCCTCCTGTCACCTTCTCATGCTGCCCCAGGGGCAAGCCAGCCCGTTCCTAGGTGGCCCCAGATGTCCTGTCCTGCCAGACTCAGGAGCATGCTGAAGGCAGAAGTGGTGAGGAACCCAATCCTTTGTTTCTGCAGAGCCTGCCTGCCTCTCCCATGGCCAGAGGGTGAGCTGACAGCTGCATTGTTGCAATTTTCAACATTGGGAAGTAGTTTAATTTGCAATGATGTAAACAAATTTAAAACCCCCAAAATTCTTGCATTTGTACATTACAATGCCATTAAACCACACAGTGACATTTTCGTCACGTGTACAGGGTAATGGCATCATGTGTACAAGAGCCCTATATGTTTTTCTGTCTTTTTTTCTTGTGGTTATATCATAGAAGTATGGCCAAAGGGACCTACATAAACTGGGTTTTGTTGGATGAAACAGGGATTGGAATTAAGAAGTAATTATTTTTGTTTTTTAAGATTGGGAAGGATGAAGGTGGAATGCCAGAGATGGTGGCTTGTCTTCTTTCCAACTGACTTGGGCCTGAGCCTCAAAATAATGGATTCCATCTAAGGGAAAGGAAGTAGTCCTAACAGGGCAATAAGGCTATAAGCAGCTTCATTTAAAGTGGTCCTGTTTGTCCCAGGTTTTGACTTGGATCAAAACAGGAGTGGCACAGCCCTTTATGCACATAGTCCTTCTAAGCTTCATTGCTGCTCCACTACCAGTATAAGTAGAAGCAAATGGCATCTTTGGAGTGGAATCAGCTGTGCCAGGATGTGTTATGAAATGTGGCCACAGGAACATTTTTGAGCACTTGGAGTGAGACAAGGGGATAGGACAAGGGGATATTTGTGGTGCCACAACCCACATACCAGGCATGTTAAAATGTGCTTGGTGATGCAAATTTGCAGTGTGGGGGAAAAATTTGCTACCAGGAAATCCCAGTAGCAAAAAAAAAAAAAGGGCAGTGGAAAAACAGCACGGCACATACCAGAGGAGCGTGTGCTGGTAGACGCAGAGGCTTAGTCCTCCCAGGAGATGCTCTGGCTGCTGACCAAAGCATCTGTCCTCCTCTAGTTCTGCCCTGGCTCCTCCAGTACACCAGGAGCCAGGAAAAGCAGGGGAAGGGCAGTTTGCCCAAAGCCGGTCATTTTGCCCCACACCAAAGCATATGTGCAGGGGTGTGCACAGCAGCAAAAAGTAGCTGTACGAACTTGGGCCACTACTATTTTTGCCACTGCAAGTGCATGCCCCTGCATGTGGGGACATGTCCTATGAGGCCAGGAGGAACATAACCTGATAGGCTTGTCCCTGGAATGAACTACAGTTAATTTAAATGAACAGTAACTAACTTACAGACCCACAAAGTGATGTCTGGGGTGGTGTGGGAGGCAAGTGTTTGTACATTTTACTCACATTAGGACTTCATAGGTACCTGACACAGGACAATAGGTGTGAATATATGCAAGATCCCAAGAGAAAAAGCTTCTCCTGGAAGAAATGCCATGTCTGTTTACAACCTACAAGATGTAAGAGCAGTTTTGCTCATGACCTATGACCAGTCCTCCCAGCACTAAAGTGAGTGGAAACTCCCCTTCACACCGAGGCACAATAAGGGAAATTGCCTTAAAAAGCATCAAATTATTTGCCACATTCTGGCCTTAGTTAGACCAGTGTCAGTGTCATCGCAGAGACTTCAATGCCTTTGGAATCAGAATTTGTCTCACTTCCTGAGTGCCAGGATGTTATTTTTTTTCCTGATATAAAGAGGAATTATATTAAAAGTCCTTTCAAACAATCAAAACATTGATGTACTCCTAACAAGTACTTTAGAAAGAGAGGTCAAATGATGAACCTTCTAAAACCGTCAGTTCCTGTTAAGACTTGACTATGATCCCAAAGAAATCAGTAGCAGAACTTCCATACAAATTAGAATCATAGAAAAGCAGGGTTGGAAGGGACCTCAGGAGTCATTTAGTCCAACCCTGTGATCAAGGCATCCTACCCTACAGCCTACTTTCCCCTGTGGAAAAACCTGCAACTTCTACAGACTGATCTGTGGCTCAATCATTGTGCTCTTAAGCCACCTCAAGACCCATCAATGAGACCATCCTGGAATCGAGGAACTGCCGACAACAATGATCAAGGCAGCTTCATCCCTAACTAAACCATCCTAGTCAAGTTCTTCTTTGAAATGTCACTGGGAGCAGAATTAGATAAATCATAAATTCATTTTGATTCCTTAACTTCTAGTTTTAGCAGTAACAGTTTCTAGGCACCCAATATGAGTATTCCCACTCTAACCCAAGAAACAGGAATGTTTTCTTTTTCTTAATATTATTATTATTCCCATCATCATCCCTATTATTATTATTATTTGTGTACTGCTTATGAAAGGTATTAGATCAATAGCTTATTTCATGAAGCTGGTACACTGAAGGTGTGTCTATGTGGCAGCACTATGCAGTAATGCTGATTACTGCACAGTTGTTTACTACTTGCTTATGCAAGTACTAAACGACTGTGTGGTAACAACTGCACAGTCTGCTGCTCACGTAGATGTAGCTGGACAGTACAAAGTCTGTCTTCAACACAGTGATGATATGTACCAAAATATGTAGAGTTCAGTTCCTGTGAAGAAGGGGTCTTGTTGCCTCTACCTGACCTCTTTTTTTAAACCAGTTATTGCAGTGAATTTATTATATGGATACATATTCACTTTCTCAAATACTACAACCTTGTGTTTTAAGTCTTCACCTTCTTCCCACCTAGCCTGGACTGAACCAATGACCTAGACGTAGAAGGCTCTCTCTCAATCTACCAGTCCCATGAGCCACTGAACCTCCCAAGAAAGTGAGACTTCTGTCACATAGTGTATGATGCACTATTCATCAAACTGAGCTGAAGAATATACCTGTATTTTTTCATAGATTTTCTTTAAATTACATTGTAGAACTCAAAGTCTGGGGGGAGCATCTGCATCTGTCATCTGTGAGCCATAGTTTTCATTGCAGAATACTGATTCATTCCTTTTGTATCAGATAAGATCTTCATATCTATTTGCCAAACATACATAAGATGACTCATTCCCATGAATATATTTAACCTTTAAGATACTGAACAATATGATGTTCAGTGATTAATACAGCATGATTCCTTTGTCAAAAATGTTTTGAATCAGCCTACAATCAAAACATCTGAATTTCTGGTAACATTTTGGCTTCTCAAAGGGGCTAAATTAACGGCTGGATTTGTGTGGCTTTTATTTAGCCACAAATGGCTGGCTTTTTTTTAGCCTCAAATAACACTTAAATTCCAAACACTTGTGTTCCCAGATGAGATATGCTATATTATCCAGAGGATTAAGTTTAGACAAAATGTCAGCTACTAATCAACACTAAAGGATAAAATTACTTGTAATTTTTTCAGCCTGCTAAATGAATATAGTGTTGGCCTTGATGAATTGGGATGACAAGCTGGTTTTTTTATTCAGTACTGTGAGTTGTCTGTTAAATGAAAGCTTTGTAATACCACTTTAGTTCTATTGCAGAAATGTACATCACAGCAAAATTTAAAGAAAGAATGGAGTGGTGGGAGGTAAATATATAAAAGTGCAAGTAAAATACCATAGGTGATTCCTTTTTCCTCTAGACCAATATGACTACAACCTGGATACCTGACACATAGGTGAAAAGTAGTTTTTAAGGAAGACTTTAAAACATACAGTGGACCCCAAAGAGTTTTCTATGATGGCTTTAGATATGCTGCTAATCAACACTTGTAGAACCTTTAAAGAAATGGCTTTCTAGAGGTGCCAAACAACCTCTAGAATTTACAATAGTTCCCATTGTGGTTTAAAGAGTCAAGCATAGCATCAATATATTATTAAAAATAGTCAGCAAAACTGCATGTGAATGAGCAGTAGAAATGAGTTAATAACTGTACAATCAATAGAACAACTGTGTGCAACAAATGATGACCACCAGTACCTTTACTTTCAAACAGCAGGTTTCAATAGCTATTGCTTGAATTTTACCTTCTTTGGAGATGATAAAATCTGTACCAATGGATGAATGGAAAAACAGAAACACTTTTCACATTAGAACAACACAAGTGCAAAGAGCACACAGGTTCAAGAGAATGCAGCATTGCACAGGACCACCTGATACAAAGAGTGTCCAGTTGTGTATTCAACAACTACAATAATAGTCGGAGCTATGGCTAAAGATAGGCTCAGGACATCAACTAGGTGAATTAGGGAAAGCTAAGTTTCAATGATCTCCCAACCCCTAGTGAAGTCATATTAGGTCTTTGGTGCTCTGGAGTGTGAAACATGCTATAGAAGGGGATAGGTTTAATGGTTGTTTCATGTCTGCACAAGAAACATTGAATGTAAAGAGAAAAGTGTATGGATAACAAAGTGTAATGGCATTCCTTTCCAGTATGTGCTTGAGTTGCTCTGGTATACTGAAGGAGCCAGTATTAATTTTAAGTGCCATCTTACAACTGAGATACTGAGACTACAGTTGTCATGCTGAGATATATGCAGAGGCAAGAAACACAGAAAGGCAGATGCTGTTCCACTGGGAATTATGTTTCTCTAAGGAACTAGGAAGTGACAAAGGATGTGGACATATGTAACAGCTACACAGTTATATTGGCAAAAAAACTGTTTCTATATAACCATTTTTCTAACTGCATTCATGTTTAAAATAATCGCAATTTAGGGTCATTAGGCTGGTATAGGAATGGACAGATGTAGTAACTAAATGGGGGCAGCAGAAGTATACTTCAGAGCCACAAGGCCCCTTTCTCCATTTAAAATAATTTAAAGTTATGTCTGTCCCCAGCCAAATGGGAGGCCAGCAGTATTTCTAGGTGCAGTGATATTTTCAACAACCTAGAATGTGGACTTCTTGGCTTTGTTAGAATTTGCAGTCATTTGTGAGCTAAGATAATTTGTTAGCCATTCTAGGTCAACCATCTCCATTTATACCACATCATTTCAGAGATAAATTGCATCTCTCCCTTTGTTCCTCAAATAGGTTACCAGCTGCAATATCTTCTGGACACTCTGACCTTTTCCCCCATTCAGAGGGATCTGTCCAGCAATTTTTTTGAAAGAAGGTCATGCCTCTTTTTTTCCACAGACATCAGAATTTTCCTAAACTCTTCTCTTAAATTAATCTTTACAGTAAGCGGCATGACATATGATTCAAAAGACTTTTTTTCTTTTGCATTATGATACTTTCCTGTAATAAGAACAGTTTTGCTTTCACAAATACTAACAGCCCTGCACTAACAGTCTAGTTCCATCTTATTTCACAGCAAGACAAGTCATTACATGGCTGATGTTGTGCCAATATATTAGCTCCTCTTTGTCTCTCTCTCACTCTCCCCCAGCCCTAACATTCCCAGACCAAGAGACTCACCTAAGAAAGCTCTGGTTTGTTTCTTGGGATTCAGGACCTTGGGATTCTGAAGTCATCCCATCTTAATTAAATGTCTGGTAGTGCCTGTTTTCTTAATTAATACAATAGGGGAAAGGTCTCTTCTGCATGCTTTGATTGCCCTAATCTCATCACCTACTACTTGGTCACTAGCTGCTGTCACCCCCTGAAATATCAACAGTCTGCGTAACAATTCTGGTTTATCAGCATAATCCAGCAGCATAACCAGTTGGGACAAATAAGGGGTGCATGGGGAGGGGGAAAGGGAAGAGTGAACATTTGCCAGGAAAAAACAAAACAAAACAGGAAGGAATGAGAGCAGCTGTGCTATACAGGTTGAGAACTGAGACAACATTTGAAAGATGTAATACAATTCAAATTCCATATAGAGGGACACTGCTAAGCATAGTGCTCTTTGTCCTTTCCTATGTGGTTTCTGTTGCGTACTTTCTAAAGTGCCCATTCCTTCAGGAACTTACTAAATGCCTGAGTGTTGTGTTTGTCCAAGGGCATTCAGAAATAAAATTACTCCAACCACAAATAGGGCTAACAGTGCTGCCAAGCCGGTCAGCAGAGAATATACTGTGTATATAAAGCACAACTATTCATTAATTGCCATCAGGAGATTCAACAAAAAGTACATGTAGATTCTCATGTGCACATTCAACATCATAGTGAGGACCTCAGCACTATGTTGTAGGACTGAACCCTTCTCTATAAAATTCAAACCTTATGTATATAGAGGCTGTTCTGACCTCATGAGTATTCTAAAGACATAGTATATATCAACCTTTTATTTGAGTTTAGGACACCACAGAAACAACATGTACTTTGCCAGTGTATTTCTTGTTGAACTGACATGACCCTCATTGTCCAATCTTCAATTTAATCTTCTTGGTTACCACCTAGTTCTGATAGCTTTTGACCACATTTTGAAATGAGGATTATGAATAGCTGTCATTATTTACTACCTTTTCAATCTATTTCTTTTTTAGTTCTTAATTTCCCATGCAAATAGTCTCACTCTCAACAATTAAAATTTACTAGAATTCAATATTCAGAAAGCAAACTATCACTAGAGCAGTATAAGGGGAAAGCATTGTCAACAGCAGCATCTATTTTACTAAGAGGCAAAGCTAGACTCCAGCTCCCTGGCCATGGAAGTACTTTGGCAAAAAAATCTAGCATGGCTGTGCAGTGCCAAGCAGAGCCTTTCTTTGTATAAGGGCATAGAAGACTAGCTCCAGCTCCCAGAACATGCAGTGGCTCTCTGGTATCTCTGAATGAGCATTCA
>NW_005842532.1:100100-117870 GCF_000455745.1 Alligator sinensis
AAGTACTTACGGCTGCATTGATCCAACCCCAACTTGAGCTATATTGGGACAACATAGGTCCACTTCAGCCATCAAAATGAAAAAGCTTTTAAAGAGGGGCTCTTCAGGCTATGGGGAGAGCTCCTGCCTCTGTCTTCTGAATCTGCTTGTCCTATTTGTTCAGCCACAATGACCAATTTGCATCACCTTATTTGCAAAACCTAAGTTTGGGTCCAAATGATCTGAACTTTCACTGAACAAAGAGCATTTTGTTCACCGTCAATAACAAAATTCTTCCACTTGATAAACCAGGTTCTTAGAGTATGCAGGAAAACTGCTTAGAACTTCATTCCTGTGCTGCTGGAGTTAGCAAATGGGTTGTTGCCAGCACTAAATTTGAAAGTGCTAATGTTAATTAAAATCTATTTTCAAATACAGCTCACAGCTTTAAGGGGGTGAGAGGAGCTTGTTACTCATGTGAATTTTCAGACTGTGAAAAAAGGGACTGCATTCTTTAGGAGGATCTCAGCTGTGTGACATAAATAATAATTAATGAATGATTAATACATTGTGGTACAGCATAAGTTTTCCTATATAGCTGTGTGAGTCCTCTACTTGGAAGGGGGGAAAAAGGTCTTAAAGTGAAACAATTTTCAAGCCAGGGTACATGAGAACTGTCATTGTTTTGTTAACTCTAGAATTGTACTTTGACAGAAAACCAGAACTAGTTTTGAAGTGGGTACAGGATTCAGGCATATATGGCAATAGGCAGGAGTCCAATAAGAAAATATATTACTTAATCTGGTCCTTTAGAGCTGGAGTATCTTAATAACTATGTATTCCAACTTTCACATCAGCTGTTCTTACATAGGAGACTGTTCTAATCAGTAATCTGCTTAATTATTCAGCCTATGTACAATCGGAAGCTTGTCAATAAAAACTAGAAATCATCCCTTGTTTTCCATTTCATTTTCTGAACCTATTTCCTGGCTAACTCACACTTCATTGGCTTCAAGGATCACCAAGTGAGAATGCAGCTGGATAAAATGTTGAGTGTTAGAATTCAATAAGAATTTTGAATTGCTATTCCTTTATGTAGTCTTCTGTGCAAATGGGTATAGTTTTGCTCTTTCATTGGGAAAACATAGCAGAAAAAAACAGCACCTTCTCAACCCGCAGGTTGCTGTCTTATCAGAGACCAAAATAATTTTTTATTCTCATTAGTCCTCAGAACCAGTACGGTCTAGAGTAAACTAGATTTTACTCTACTTTATACTTTATTAACAATTTCTTTCTAGTTCAGTTACACTCCGGGTGCAAACCCTTTATGATTTGTAAGTAGAAACCCAGGCCACAATTACCCACCTGGCAAAAACAACAACAATAATGATCATAATAACCATAATGATAAAAGATTTTTTTTTTAATTGAACACATTTTGATCACGACTCACTGGGAAACAATGTATGTGGAATCCCCCAATCTCACCATAACTTCCTTTTCAAAGCATGGCTGCATTTCAAAAGATTAAAGACAAAAAGAGCCCATCGTCATCTAAGTCTTTTTCAAATATTGAAATATCCCTTTCAAAATTGCCTTCCAGATCTTTTTTCTCACTGTTTCTATACTTCTTATTGAGAAATCTCTTCCATGAAAGATTATTCTCTGGCTGCTTGGTAATATTTTTCATTTGAAATGTTGAGAATGTTCTGCCACAAACCTCTTCATATACCAGGTATGAAACTTTTGCAATATGGAAACTATAATAGTCTTTTATATGAGAAAACTATTTATATGAGAAGGGTCCAGAGTAAAGTTTGCACAATAACAAAACACAGTATTAACCCCCTTGCAGAAATAAGTTACAGTAGTATTTATTATGATATGATCATACACTGTTTCTGTACAAACTTCTGCCATAATCAGTTTGCATGCTTTGCAGAATGGTTTTATGATGAAGGCATCAGACTGAAGTACAGATGTTTAGGCAGCCTGTGGGGGAGCTGCTCTAACTCATGACAGTTTACACAAAGCACCATGGCTAGAGACAAAAGTTACTCATAAACAGGTTTAAGTGATCAGAAATTGGTTTAAACCTGTAATAGAAGAAAAGTTCAGTGCACATAAACCAGTTTCAACATGGCTAAAACTGGTTTAAGATAAACCTGGTTGAATGTAGTATCAGATTTAACTGATTTAGGTCAAACCTGCTTATAAAACTTCTGTGCTTGACCCCTTCCTGGTTCAAGTTAAATCACAATCCCCTAGCATCCCAGCATGCTCTGCAGGCCTGGGCTGAGTTATGCTGTCTGCTCCAGAGAGCAGGGTTGGCCCTGCCCCCCGCTCCCTAGTTGGAGTGGTGAGGGCTGGCTCAGTGGCCTCACTGGCTGGTGTACTGCTTCCTCCTCCCCTCCCACCCCAATCAAACCCCGGCTGGGATCTGGGGCCAAGGGAGGGGAGTTAAACTTCCTTTTCCCCCCAAGTACAGAACTGCCCTGCTTTGCTAAACTTACTGTTGGCTGTGTCTGACCTACAAATCCCAGAGGCACCTAGAAGCAGGAAAAGGAAGCAAACACACAGCCCATGCTGGCTGTGCCAGAGAGCCATGGTCTAGCACCCCCGGGCTTCTGGCCTGAGCCACTGCAGGCATGTGACTGCATTTCCTGAATCAAAAGTGAATGTCAGTTCATTTGCTTATTGGTTCAATGTCTGCAGCTTAGACTACCCTGCAAAGACTGAATCAATTCAACTTTGGGCTTTGTCACTGTCTGTGCTTAGCCCATGAGTTAGATCACCACTGAACCCAACAGGCATTTGCCTTTTGGGCCAGGGAATCTCAAGCCTGCCTGCACCAGCCCTGGTCAGCAGGCAGGAGCACTCCAGCAGCCTCCTAGGAGGCTGCTGAAATACCCGTCTCCCCTGCCTCATCTCCAGCCATGGCTAAGCCAAGCCAGCAGCTGTGTGCTGCCCCTGTTAAGAGGCTCAGGTGGGGGAAGGGAGCCCCTGAACCTTTCAGGCCCCTGTGAGGTACCCTAGCTAGGGTATTGCAGGAAGCCAGGCTGGAACCCCAACCCCCTGCTTAAGCCTCCTGACAGTGGCAGCATGCAGCTGCTGGCTCGGCTTTGCTATGACTGGAGCTGGGATGGGGAGGGGGTGGAGCCCCCTTGCCTTGTGGACCTGGAGACCCTCAAAACCCCAGCAGGGGTACCTTCCCTCACCCTCACCCTTACCCTCTCTCCCCAGTGCACAGGGAGGAGACTCTCTCCTCTCTGTGACAGCCCCAGAGGTGGGTCTGGGCTGGTGCTTGCTAGCATGACCAGCTCTGCAAAAATGCATGGGATACGGGTGGAATCACCTGCACTTAACCCTCACAGGGAACCTGAACAGAAATTCCCTAAGGTGCTCTGCTCTTTAGCCCCTTAAGTTAATAGCTGATTTAATGAGCATTATTTTTTTGTGCAATCAGTCATTTTAAAAGTGCCCTTCAGTCATAAGCGTGTGTTATATCATGGTTATAGAATGCTTTCAGGGGCCTTTTTGTGTGAAAAATGTAACTTGTGTAAGCACCCTGAGACTCAGGAGAGCTCGATTCTGCTTTTACCACCTTTGTCATAGCTTGTGTGTACAAAAGTCACCTAATCCTTCCCTGTTTTTTTTCCCCATCTGCAAAATGGAGGTAATTCTATTGGCTCTGCTCTGAGAAAAACGAGTAAGCAGCTGGGTATAATGGAGGTGGAAGTTATGAACAATCTACTGATTTGGGATTGCACAGTGAATTAAGCATGGTCACAAAGGGAATGAAGTCAGGACTCATGCTGGGTCAACTTCTGTTCAGAATCAAGAGGAGAAATGTAGAGTAACTCCACTGAGTTACAGAATCACTGTGAATTGAAGACATAACAGTGCAAATCCAAATGTATTTCTCATTCAGTTGGTTGTGAAGTGATAGGGGCAAGAAAAGGATAACATTAATTTAAAGAAGCATTCATTTTTATAATATGTCAAAGATAAATTGCCTTACAGATAGTAGTGGCTTAAAATATTAGTAGATAATGATTGTACTGTCAGCAAATGAAGATTTCAGTTTCTATTTTACTAATATCAAAATATTGCAAGACTGTGTTCATGTACTGCATGAAGTCTAACATCTGAATTTACTGAGATTCAGTTCCTATGGAAATAATGTGATCAATGTAGATTGCTATAATGCACCCAGGGAAGTAGTTTAAATTTGCACATACAAATATAATACTAATTTCTTGAGAGCCTGTATTTGAAACGTCAGGATTCTCATTATGTATTCTTTTGCTCTCTTTGAATATTTATGTATGGGTCAATTTTTTCAAGGGTTATTGGTGATTTTCTGTACCCACTGAGACACCATAACTGGCTCTAATCTTCAGGAAGCAGATTTTAATACTTCCTAAACATAGTGTACCTTTAGAAATGTAGACACCCAAAATTACTAGTTGCTCATGTATGGTATGTACCTGTAAGTATTAAGAAGGCTTAGACAATATCTTAAATTCAGGTTGCAAGCACTGTATAAAGCTAGAAGTGATGTATCAGTCCTGAAGATATACTGAGGATTGATTAATATAAAAATGTGGTACGGATTAATTCTATTATAAACAGTAGCTATATATTTATTACACATATATTCAGCTCAAAAAGGATGTTTGAAATAGATGACTCATTCTTTGCGGTTTTTAAAAAAAGAGTGATTATCTTCAATGTATGCTTATCCTACAAAACCCCAGGAAACAGTGAAGTTTTCCACATATTAAATACCAAAGCTTCAAGGTACAACATTTCTTTATTTTTTTTTTTTGGAAAGAGAGATTGCAATTGTCTTCATAATTATCATCTTATCTAGGAGGTGAATCAATACAATACTAGTGTCAGTGGCACGGCAGGTAGACAAGACTAAGGCACATGATTATCATGTCAAGACTTCTACTTTCTATGCTCATATTAAAGTTTTATGCAGCATTTTGTATTTCAGGTACCCTTGATGTTTTATTAACACCATTTATAACTGCAGTATCAAACAAATGGCAAGTGCTAAAAGTTTAATTCAAGTCATTTACACAGAAAGCTGTACAAAAACAACCTAAAAATCTAGCCACAAACCCTTGGACTACATGCTACAATTCTAGCAGCTAAGCCAAAACATATCATTGAGGCTGACTACTATTTCTTATTTGCACTAATGCAATTCATGAGCAGCTCTACTGAAGCCAGATAATAAAACATTTGCAACGACTAGGAAAGAAGGCCTGTATATGTGTCCTTACATTGGTTTAAATTGGAACATAAGAACTTCCATTTACTGGGCCAGACCACAGGTCCACATCTTGCCCAGTACACTGTCACACACTGGCACAGAGTGGATGCTGAAAAGGAGAGTGAACAGGGGTATGACCAAGGTTTTTCCCCTGTTCCTTTCCTATTTGCAGCCTTCAGCATTTAAGGTCCAGGAAGTTTTGAGTTAGAGTCTGTCCCCCTAACTCTCATGTTCAATAGCACCTTTTCTCCAAGAATATGTCCAATTCCTTTTTGGACAATTCCCCCCACCTCTCCCCCCAAACTGTCAGCTTTCAAAACATCCTCTAGCAATGAGCGCCACACTTTAATTATAGACTGTGTAAAAAAGAACTTTGTTTTGCTAGTTTTAAACTTGTTAGCTACATGTTTCAGTTATGACCCCTAGTTCTTGTATTGAGAGAGACAGTAAATAATAGATCCCTATATGCTTTCACCTCACCATTTAGTTTTTCATAAATGCTTATCATATCCCCCCTCAATTGTCTCTTTTCTAAACTGAATAGACCTAGCCTATTCAGTCTCTTCTCCTATGGAAGCCCCTTCCATCCCACTAATCATCCTTGCTGCCCTTCTCTGTACCTTTTCTAGTTCTTCTATATCTTTTTTGCGGAGTGGGGATCAGAACTGACCAGAGTATTCAAGATGTGGAAGCACCATGGATTTATAAAGTGGCATAATAGAATCATATAAAGCATAGAGACTGAGGGAACTGGACTTATTTAGTCTGGAGAAGAGGATACTGAGAGGGAATTTAATAGCAACTTTCAACTACCTGAAGGGGAGTTCAAAAGAAGATGGAGCTGGACTGTTCTCAGTGGTGGCAGATGACAGAACAAGGAGCAATGGTCTCAAGTTGCAGCAAGGGAAGTTTAGGTTAGATATTAGAAAGACTTTTCTCACTAGGAGGGTAGTAAAATCCTGAAACAGATTACCCAAGGGGGTTGTGGAATCTCCATCCTTAGAGGTTTTTAAGGCTCAGCTAGACAAAGCTGTGGCTGGGATGATCTAGTTAAGGCTGATCCTGTTTTGAGCAGGGGGTTAGGCTAGATGGCCTTTTGAGGTCCCTTCTAACACTTCATAAGTCATGTGCCCCAGCCTCCTCACCATTTTTGTTGCCCTCTGCTGGACTCTCTCCAATTTGTCGTGCTGAACTGGAGGCAATAATCACTTCTCTTGATCTGCTGGCAACACTCCTACTGATGCATCCCAGTATGCTGTTAGCTTTCTTGGCAATGAGGGCATACTGTTGGCTCATATTCAGTTTATTTTCCACTCTAAACCTCAGGTCCTTTTCTGTAGAGCTGCTGCCCAGCCAGTCAGCCCCCAGCCTGTAGTGGTGCATGGGATTGTTCTGTCCTAAGTGCAGGACTTTAGGTTTTGTTCACAATTCCTTTCTTAATAATTTCTAACGTTCTGTTTGCCTTTTTGACAGCTGCTGAACACTGAGCTGCTGTTTTTAATGAACTTGTAGGGCCCATGATAGTGTAGAAAGGTTTGGGTGATTTTTTTCCATGCGCTTTACTTTACCCTCACCTATATTGAATTTCATCTGAAATTAGCTAGTATTACAAGTTCTGATACTGATGGGAGAAAATGAAGTCTCAGATTTAGATATCTACTGCAATTCTGGTCTACCAACAGGAATATGGATGTATAATTAAGCAAAGTGAGTCTGAACCCCAGCAAAAACAGCAAATATTAACAGGAAAGCCGCTTGATAAATGTGAAAGGTATTATGAATAATCATGACCACTTGTTCACTAATTATAATTTGTTCTGCACTCATCTACAGTTATTTGGATCCAATGCTTTTATCAGTGAATAAAATTATTCAGTTTCCTTATTTATCAAAAAGGACTTGCAAAATCTAAATTGCTAAAATACCCAGTACTGCAACTTGGAGACAGTGCAGGCAGGGCACCTCCTTGGGCACCAACTTAGGCACTAGAATGATGGCCCCTGGAACATCCATGCCCTAGCAGCAGCTGTAGCTTAGTGCATGGACATTGCACTGCTACTGTAGCAGCAACAACCCAGGTGGGCGAGGAGCAGTGCAGACCACGCCACAGTAGCAGATAAGACTCCGGCTCCTCCTCATTCCCCCTGCAGCTCCTAGTACCTCTCCCCTATAGTACTCAGTGGTGCCTCTCACCCCCTACCCCCTCAACTTTCCAAAGGGTTTGTCTAGGGTTCAATCTTTCGTAGTTAAGCTTTGGCAAATACCTCTGGTAATCATCTTTTTTGGTTCATTTGGTTCTTAATAGTTGTGAACACTTTAAAGTCTTCAAATGAAAAGTATTGATGACATCCTGGGTAAAGCACCCCTTGTAGAAAAGCATTGGAAGAACATAATGCAACAAAACTGGTCATGGAAGTTCTACTTCCATCAACAAAACATTTAAAAATAATATATGTACTCGAATTCCCCAGTATGAAACTCCTTGGGCATAACAGTGTCTCAGTCCCTCAGGCAATGGCCCTTCCTGCAAGTTCTATATCAACAGAACTAAATCATTCCAAGAAAATATCATAATAGGGTTGAGAGTGCATGATGATATCATTGTTATTGAGCTATTACCATAAAGAGCTATAAATCCAGTAGAAGGAAAACAGAGGATAAAAAGGAGACACCACTTTTCAGCCCTCTACCAAAATCCTTATGACAGTAAATGTGCAAGTTCATTTAAAAACAGTCTTGCAACCACAGTTGAAAGGACGTCAGCATGATGTTAAAATTATGAGATGGGAACTGGTTGGAAACACACTCAAGTTGCACGAAACTTTTTTTCTTTGTTTTCTGACAAGTTCAAGATGCCGCGATAGATTCAGGTCTAAATGCCACATATTGCTCTTGCTTGGAAATTAACGCCAACAAATTGCACACTGCTTGGACTGGCCCTCCTGAAATGGTAGGAGGGGAACAGGAAATGTAGTATGGCAACACGGCCCTAAGACATATAACAATGGACCAATTCAAAATTAGGAAAATAACTTAGGAAAACTCAAGGCTCGTTGACATTAACAGTCTTCAGAATTCTTCAAAGCAGCATCCCCATTAGGAACATGAATAGTAAACTCATTGGCCATGCCTTTCTCCATTAATACCCACACAACTTTATGGACTTGTATATGTTCAGTAGAACCAAACTGCTTTGCCTTAAAGCTCTGTTCCGCCTAACACACGAAAAGCTCATTTTTCTTTATAAAGAGAAGAAAGGGGGCAAGACTGTAAACTTTAAGTACACACTCAAGTCAAATTTAACCTAAACATTAGATTTTATTTAAACTGTATACATATACTTAAAGGTGGCTGCTTCTGCTCCAGCACTCCTGCAACCAGTCCCCTCCTAGGTACCATTCAAAGGAACAGAATGTTTATTTTAAAAGGTGTGTGCTCTCAGCGTTTTTTCTTAACACCTCATCTTTTCCTCTATCATTGAGAGTGAAGAAATAAGTATCTTATTTTGTAGGGTTGAAAAGCTGGTATTTTAGACTCTTGATTTTTTTGCTGGAAATAGACTTTCCCCCTTCAGACATTCTTTTTCATTTATTTTTAACAGTAGTTATATTGAATTATTGAAAAACTGCAGTTTCAATTTCTTTTTGATATAAACTTTTGTGCTTAAGGGTTATAACTGTTTTGTAACTATATTTTGACACTTCTTGCACTTGTTATTTTTAACACCCACAGCTACTGTCACCCTTCAAATTCAAGCAGTTGCTGAATTTTTGGAGGATGGTGGGACTGACATGTCAATGATTTCGTTTTGTAATTTTTTAAAATGTGTTCTTGAGAGGTTTTCTGGTATGGATTTTCTTGGAAGAAAGGGGGGAGAAAAGTTTTTATATACATACAAAAGTTCAAATTGCATCTGAAGGAGAAAACTATGGGGAAAGTCCATGCTCTGAAGCTCTTGTATGTATGTTTATGGTTTGGATTGGCTGGGGGGGGTGGAGGGGTAGGGGTATAATACAGCTGATTGTTATCTTTGTCAAGGTCCACAGAAACCAGGTTCTAATAGATTCAGCTACTACAACAGTAAAATCATAGACATAGGACTGGAAGGGACCTTAGGAAATTATCTAGTTTAACCCTCTGCTCAAGACTAGATCAGCCTTGCCTGAACCATCTCAGACAAGCATTTGTCAAACCTGCTCTTAAACATTTCCAAGAATGCAAATTCCATATCTCTGGGTATTTTTTCCCAGTGTTTAACTACCCTCAAAGTTAGAAAGTCCTTACTAATATCCAACCTAATTTCTCTTGATGCAAAGTAAGACTGTTATTTCTCATCCTGTCCTCTGTGACCACAGAGAATAATCTATTGCCATACCTCTTTGAGGTATCTGAAGACTGTTTTCAAATCCCACCTTTAATTTTATCTGCTCCTGACTAAATTATCCCAGTTCTTCCAACTTCTCCTTCTAAGTCATGTTTCCCAGACCACTAATTTTTGTTGCTCTTCCATGGACTTTTTCTAATTACCCGTGCCTTTCTTTAAGTGTAGTCCTCAGCAAGGCTTTGCTACAAGAGTACGCTGTTGACTTGTATTCAGTTTACTGTCCACTATAATACCTAGATCCTTTTCTGCAGTACTGCAGGCTAACCTGTCATTCTCTAATTTGTACTTGTGCCTGTGTTTTTTTCTACTTGAAGTACAGTTTACTGATTGCAATGTTTTGTTTCTCTAAAAAAGTAATCACAGGTACCTAATGAAAACACCACATTTTACAAACTGGGCACTCCTCAATGAATGATAACTTCTTTGTGATCTTTGTATGTGCGACCCGGAAATCTAAAAATAGCTAACCACCTTGTAGAAAGTCTGCATGAAAGTAGGAGAGCATGCTGGAAAGAAGCAACCACAGAAGTGGACAGACGAAGGTGTATGAGGGAAAGCAAGAAACATTTGTTGGAAATTTCAATGCAGCAAAATGCAAGCTGGGAATACAGCAATATAAGATTTCTCCAAATAAAGTTGGTACGTGCTATGGCAAACAAACAAAGATAATGTTATGAGGACCCAATCAGATAAGAGCAGTGTCAATACAAGCAATCTTCACAGCTTGAGCAAGAGGAAAATTTCCAACCATTCTCTAAGGAAAGGATAGAAAAGGTACTGAAACTGATGAACATAGGGAAAGTCTACAGTTTTGATACCTTATTGCCCTAATTCTTACAATATTTTGGGAATAGAAACACTATCGGAAATCATACAAGAGAGTATTACATCCACAATATGTTAAAAAGCCGAAGTGATAGTTATACTAATGCTTGGCAAAGACCACTTTTTAATAGTCAGCTGCTGCCCAGAGTCACTCTTGAGCTTCAGGTAGTATAATGATTACCAGCTCCATGTACTATCTCTGCTCTGCTTGGCCTCAAGGAACTGTATCTTCCAAGATTTTGTGAAGAGAACCTGAAAAGTGATAAAACTGCCATTGCAAACTACTGCAAGAAACAGAAATTAATATATATTTTTTTAAACATACTGGTAGTTCCATTGAAGAAAGTTCACAGACAGCTTAAGCTTTGCACTTCTTTCAGTGGCACGTGAGACAAAGCCAGCATAGACAGACTGCACACTCACATGCAAAAACTGCTCAAGCAGAAGTTCAAGGGCAAAGGCTGAACAAGTAGTCCTATTAGTACCTACCTGTGGAGCCAACATGCAAATGCTGCATAGTTAAGTGCTCTCTCTTTCTCTGCTATTCAGCAGGCAAACCCTGTGTTCCTATCCGCCCACAGCATGCTAGTTGACACATAGCTTATTCCCATCATAAGAATTATGACAGGCACACAGCAGCAAAATATATTTGTATGGTTACTGGTCCTAGTCAGCATAACTCCACTTATCATTTAGCATTTCGTGATCAGTTTGGCTGAATTCTAAGTACAGCAATGCCACTCTGGCCACTGTCCAAGCACGTATGGGCTTTGCCCCACTATTTATTGGGTGCATCTATGCATGCAATTAATGTAAAGCAATAAACTCTGGCACTTATTGCTCTGGAGTTAATTGCCTCCAGGCGTAACATTTGAAAGTGCACCTGGGACTTCAGCACATTGAGCCAGGTTGGAGCAGCTCTAGCTGGCAGGAGCCCCCAGGGGCCAGCCTGCCAGCCCAGGGCTGCTCACCCTTGGCTCAACGTGCTGCGGAGGGGCTAGTCAATAGCCAGCCCCACACTGAAACAGCCTCATGCCCCAGCCAGCTGGGGCAGCGTCTACACACACTGCTGCAGAGCAAAAAACTCTGCAGTAGGATAGTACATTCAATTAGTTTCCATCCTAATAGAGGCACATGTGTAGATGTGCAACACTTACTGCAGAGCTACCTAGTCTACTTCATATAGAGCAGCACACTCTCCATCCAGCTCAGAATATCAAGTCACTGTGGAAAAGGAATCAACAAAGTCTCTCTGCCAGTACCAGAAACACCAGCAGTAGCAGGCCAGATGAGCTGCTATCTGGCTTTTGCCTCCAGTACTACATCTGGGTCCAAACTTAAAAGATTCAGATGTGGCAGAATCTGCTGTACCACAAAGATCATACTTCTGAGAAAGCCTATTGTGCTAGGGGTGCACTGATACCAATAGCAGATACTGACGGCCGATTATTAACCAGCCACATCCAACGATATCCATCTGATAGCCGATATGCAGCTTGGCAGCTTGGAAAGCAGTGTCCAGTTGGTAAGTCTGTGGGGGGTAAAAGGTGCAGGGAGGCAGATCGAGGCCCCCATGATGAGAGGGGGAATCGTGCTGGGGCATGGGCAGGGGCAGCTGCTGTCCAGCTGGGGTGAAGTGGGGCTTGGGATGGAGCTGCAGGTGGCTTGACCACAGGGCGCGGGGGGGCGGCTCCCTGCTGATGTGTGCACCCCAGGGGAGGCATGGGGGGGCATGTGCCCCCCGGATTAGTACATAGGGTGAGGGCGTGCTGCCTGCTGTGAGTTTGGGACTGGAAACTGCACTGGCTTTTTCCCAGTGGGGGGGAGCTGGGCCAGGGCTGTGGCAGGTGGCAGCAGCACTGGGAGGAGGGACCACAGGGGGGGCTATGGCTCTGGCCCCTTGTTAGGCCCTCTTCCCAGTGCTGCTGCCACCTGCCCCAAGTGCAGCTCCAGCCTAGCCTCCCCTGTTGGGAAGAGGTTGGCACAGCCCCCAGTCCCCATCAAGTAGCTCACCGTCACCCCACACAGATATCTGGGGGCACATGCCCCCATGCCTCCCCTGGGGGTGCATGCAGCAATGGGGAGCCACCCCTCTCTCCCCCCGCCCCCTGGACAAGATGCCCATGGCTCTGTCCTGCACCCCACCCCACCCTGGCTGGGCCTTGCCTGCCCCTGCCCCAGCCCCCCCCCCTCCCCCCCCTTTGGCCCCCTCCCCCACCCCACCCCTGTCCCCGCACTGACTTACCAGTTGGATGTTGCCGTCCAAGCTGCCAGGCTGAATTCCTGGCCACCTGCAAACTGCGGCTGAGTACATTCATGTGGCATTTATTGGTGACATTATCAGCCAAAAAAAAAAGGCTGATGGCTGATAACGTTAATTTTCCTTTTATTGATGCTGATCCTACATGGACCGATATATTGGTACACCTTTATATCGGTACACCTCTATATCGTACACTTGTAAAGCTGGGACAAATGCTTGATGTCCCTTTCTTTGCATATGTTAGATGTCCACTCTTTATGACCCACCGTACCTGCTTTTCCCCTGCTCTATGTTGTACAACTCATTGTCAGAACCAAACTCTCCTCTCCACTACTCAACAGACATGTGGGACAGCTTTGCCTTAGCAAAAAATACTTAACTTGTCAACACATCTCCACTGTTACTATAATCAATACCTCCCATAACAAAACCATCAGAATCTATGGTTCCTACAGCTGCCCCTCCCAAACTGCAATACATATGATCGAATGCATCAAATGGCTTCAAGGTAACTATATGAGTAAAACTAAACAGCAATATGAGTCTGATTCAGATGATTTGAATGAACTCTCACAGGAAAAATACAAAGGACAGAGAAACACACGCCATTAGGAGTACATTTCTCACAGCACATCCATAGTTTCATAGTTTCATAGTTTTAGGGTCGGAAGGGACCTAATAGATCTTCTAGCCTGACCCCCCGCCAGGGCGGGAGAAAACCCCCCCCCAGCACCACCTCCCTTGGAAGTTGGTTCCAGCTCCTAGCCGCCCTAACTGTGAAGTAGTTTTTTCGGATGTCCAATCTGTACCTCCTCTCCATCAACTTGTGCCCATTACTCCTTGTTATGCCAGCGGGGGCTAGGGGAAACAGCGTCTCCCCCAAACCCTTCTGGTTCCCCCTAGTGAGTTTATAGACGGTCACCAGGTCCCCCCTCAGCCTTCTCTTGTGGAGGCTGAATAGGTTCAGGTCCCGCAGTCTCTCACTGTAGGGTCTGCCCTGTTGTCCCCGGATCATGCGGGTGGCCCTCCTCTGGACCCTCTCCATGTTGTCCACATCCCTCCTGAAATGGGGCGCACAGAACTGGACACAATACTCCAGCTGCGGCCTGACCAGCGTCGCATAGAGGGGGAGGATCACCTCCCTGGCTCTACTCGAGATGCACCTGTGGATGCACGACAAGTTCCTGTTAGCCCCGCCAACCATGACCTCGCATTGTCGGCCCATGTTCATCTTGGAGTCAATGATGACACCAAGATCCCTTTCCGCCTCCGTGCTCTCAAGTAGGGAGTTCCCCATCGTATAAGTGTGCTGCTGGTTCCTACTACCCAAGTGCAGCACCCTGCACTTGTCCGTATTGAAACACATCCTGTTCCTGTTTGCCCACCCCTGTAACCTATCCAGATCCTTCTGCAATCTCTCTCTCCCTGCTAGCGTGCTCACCTCCCCCCAAATTTTGGTGTCATCAGCGAATTTAAACAGGTTGCTTTCCACCCCAACATCAAGATCGCTGATGAAGAAATTGAACAGCGCAGGCCCCAGGACCGAGCCCTGGGGGACTCCACTACCCACCTCCCCCCAAGTCGAGTATGATCCATCCACCACCACCCTCTGAGTGCGACCCTTCAGCCAATCCACTTCTTTTCTGACCTCACTATCTTTGTGCTCAAAGGAAATCCACTTAACACTTTTATAAGCTGAACTTAGGAACAGAAATGCATAAACTGGACACTAAGAACTAAAGATTTAACATTGACATTGGTTTTATGGAACATTATAACTTACCGGATTCCTGAATTGTCTTCATGAATGGAAGGTAAGAAAAACCCTCTTCCTTTTTTGATAGCCTTGATCTCCCAATAATCAGCTTTTCTTCTGCTGATTTGTTTTTCTGGGAATTTCATTCCTCTTGCAACTGTTTTTTACTCAGCTGTGTTGGCTCTCACTGCTCAGACCTGAGGAAGAATGTCTTGTATTTGAAAGCTTGTCTAACTCTATCTCAAATACACAGTGTGTCCTCTAAAAGATGTCACCATAAGAAATCCTTGCCTCTTGCATAACTCCATGATGGTCCAGGATACAATGTCACTCTAACAACTTAAAAGAACATCACTTAGCTCTTGCAGCCCAATATTGCATTGCTCTTGTGCATAAGAATCAGAAAGGGCCTTGTTACAAGATAATTTTGGGCAGGCTCTGGGAACTCTTAACCCCTGGATTGGTCTGCACATTAACACCTTAAAGTGGTCTTAACCACTTGTTATGAGGCTCTACATTAAGCCACTCTAGGGCAGGATTATCTCTGATCTGCACTACCTAGATCCTGTTCCATTAAGGTGCGGCCACTCCCCACAGACCTGCAGCTCAAATTGGAAGTCCTCCAGCACCCCAGGACCTCTCACAGCCCTGTACATAGAGCAGGGATAGAAGCCTGTCCTGGCTCACAAGCCCTCCAGTGGCAGCTCACAGCTATAGCTCCTAGTCCTGCCCCTGCTCACCAGGCCTCTAGCAGCAAGTCCCACCTGTGCAGGTGGGGGACAGCCAGATGTTTCTAGCCTAAGGGTGTGACTGGTCCAAACTCCAAGCTAGCAGTGACACCAGTCAACAGTTGTACGGCTCACAGTGTATGGTGTAACAAGGCCCAAAGTGAAGCTGACCATGAAAAAGTGAAAAGCAGGCTTTCAAAAAATAAACATCATAAATAGCAAACATCAAATTTCACTGGATGTTTTATTTGTACTAATTTGGAGTATTTTTAATAAAGCATCTGGACCTAATACTTAAGAGCTGTATGTGTAGATGAATTTCTGCACTTCCATGGAGTCTTAAATTGGGGTATTGTTTGAGGATTTTTTATATGAACACATATAGTATTTAATACTTTATCTGTTTTTGTAAGTTATTTTGTTTCTTACTATAAACTGCTCAGAGCCTTTTTTGGAAAACTGGTATATAAATCTAATAAATAAATAAATAAATAAATAAATAAAAGTGTAACAGAGTAAAAGCTTTTGCATTATAACAGCTTACAGCAGAGGCAACCTTTTCAAGTGATGGGTATGGCCAGAGTGTTGTGCTGTAATTTGTTTCCTTCTGCTGCCTCAGTTGAAACCACCATGTCACAAATCAAACATACACTGAGGTCAGAGGAAGATCTGAGACACTATCTAAAGCCAGCAGAGATCTAGAAGAGTAGAAAACAAGCATCCCTCAGTATACTGGGAAGATAGGGGTAGGAATAGCAGTGGGTGACATTTGTGGTAAGGACCTATTCTTTTCCTGAGAGAGAGAGATCAGTTATAGGAGAAGGTGGTGGGCATAAGCCTCAAAAAAATCCTTCTTGTTTTTAGAAATGAGGCAATTTAGAGATTTATCCCAGGAAAAATGCATTTACTGCATATCAAACAATGTAATTCTTTCCTCATCCAGATTTTTTTTTCCAAAGGCATTTTTCATAATAAAACAGTATTTTTGGCTTCTAAATGTTTATTTTAGATTGATGTTCAGATCTGTGAACGACTTTAAAAAGGAATGCAGAATAATACACACAAATAAAAGAAGTTAAAAAAAATAATTTATTTTCAGTACTTCACAGTACAATGCATCTTTAACATCATACTGTCACATTGCCATGAGCAGTTTCCAGCCCATAAACAAAAAATCTTAAGAATCTTTCCTTTATCATAAATAAGGATGGCTTACAGTATGCTCCTTACAGTATAAAATAGCAAAGATGATCCTGCGAAGGTCACAATTTAAAAAGACAAATGAAGGACAAAATGAGGGTAGGAATGAATTTTTTTATCTGAACATAAAAACAAATATTGAACTACCCTGCTTACAGAAAAGGTACCCACATTGCCTGGTATTTATAGATAGTTTCATATGCATTGATTACAGAGGAATAAAAGAAAAAAAGAGCAATCCATCCTGTTAGCTGCAGGCCACCAAACCTTGTATGTGATAATGCTTTCACACCTGGAACGTTCCTGGTCTCATGCTTATTCAGTGTACAAACACACTGTACTTACCAATGGTGAAAAGAAAAAAAATTGATAAAAGTTGTGGGGGACATAAATACTTCCTTAGATCCTGCAGCACACTGATATACAACACTATTAATGGACTGTTCCATACCAAGGCTAGGATATAACTGTAAAAAATCTATCCCTATTAAAAAAAAAAAATCAGCCAAATAAAAGTAATTTTCATTTTTAGGCGCCCACATCATTGGAATGATAGAAAACAAGATACCGTAGCATGTTTTAAAAAACCCTGAGACAGACTCCATCTCCCATATAGACAAAAAATATTAACAATTCAAATGACATAATTAAAGAGAAAAGAAGTCAGATTATTTGGTGATATGTATTTAAGAGAAAGGCCAGCAAATATCAAATGGAAGGCAGCGTATTGAACATCTCAAGGCAGACAAAAAGAAACAGCCCCACATACTGTGCTGCCTATTGCTTCATCCTTTGATGCATTAGACCATTGTGACTGTCATAGACCGTACACCAGATCTGATGAGTTGTGTATTATAACAGAATGATGTAACAGCTCAGAACAAGAGAAGGCTGTCCTGCTCAGTGAAACTGCAAACATCAATATGTAAGGCCAAGACAGCCTTTGTACTTCTTGTACAAAGTATCATGATAAATGTAAAAGTAGATACAATTGGATTGTCTGCTTTAATTTACTACTATTTGCGAGATCCCTCTCTACAGTAGCTCTGGTCTAAAATGTTTCTACTGGTGAGAGACTTCCTATAGAGCAGCTGCCAGCTTATTTCTTCTTGTCCACCACCATTCAGAGCTGGCCTAGATAATACAGCAGTAAAATTACTGGACTCTGACAAGTTAGCATTAATACTATTGAGCTTTTTCTGACATTGGTGCAGTGCTGTCAAGCTTTAGAAAAAACACCAGTGTGGATAACGCCTAAGGCAATGTCTTTCATCAAACCATGTAGAAGCCTCCCACACTGGTAGAACACGAATGTGGACAAAACTTCTGGGAAATAGAAAAGCAGGAA
>NW_005842532.1:117880-135415 GCF_000455745.1 Alligator sinensis
ACGAGTTGTAAGCTCTGCAGTATTCCCATTTCATTAAGAAAAATCAAATACATAACAAGTTATATATACCAAAAATGTATAGCAGAAACAAAAGTACTGTCCATAAGCATTTGATAACTGATTGCTTTAAATCATGTTTTCTTTCCACCAGCTTAAACATATTTTTAAGGAGTATGACAGCATCCCACCACGGTAATACCCCTCTGCAACTTCATATGACTGTTCCCAAACTGAGACCAAAGACCTCAGTTTAAAAAAAACCAACACATTTAGAGTACTAGAAAGCAGCATCTGCATAAGATACACCTCAGTGCAGTGTATATACAAAACTTAGGCAGACAAAGTTTTGTTGGTAAAGTGGTATCTTTTATTAGACCAACTCAAATAGTGGGAAAAAAAATTTCTTTGCAAGCTTTCGGGTACAAATACTCTTCAAGCAGCTTGACGAAGGGTATTTGTATCTGAAAGCTTGCAAAGAAGAATTTCTCCAACTATTTGAGTTGGTCTGAAGATATAGGCAGACAAGGTTCTTTTGGTAAATTTGATATCTTTTATTAGACTAACAAGGCTACAACCTATACCCCTAAATACAGTACATACACTTTTACTAAACCAAGTTACCCAGGTAAGCAGCTTCCTCAACAGAACTGCTTGCAGAATTTGACTCGCATACAGACCTAATATTAATGTGCCTTGGATTTCTTGGCCACTTGTGTTCCTTTATGATAGTGAGAAATAATCTGAACTAGGATGAAGCAATTAATAAAAAGGAAGAACAAGCCTGATGACCAGATAAGTAAAAAGGTGTTGTTTCCTTTAAACTCCAGGAAGTAGGCAGGAGCCAGCCACAGTGCCTGTCCAATAAACCACAGAAGGAGAAGCAGTACACCCCGATGCCAGGACATCCCGATAGCAGGCATGACGAGTGGCAGCAGGCACAAGTACCAAAGGAAATACTGGGATGTGCACACTTTGTTAAAACTCACAAAGATGGCGGTATGCAGGAAGAAACAGAAGGCCAAGTCTTTGTAATAGGCCAAGGACACTACTAGAAGCAAGAGCAGCTGTGGCAGGAAAGCGGCGAGACCGAGGGCAAAACTCCATTCGCTCTCTGCAGTCAGGTACAACATGTAGAAATAGGGGGAGAAGTTATGCCGGATATCCCTCCTGGTCAAGTGGTAGAGGTAGGCGTGCTCCAGAAACTCCCAACCGTACAGGGAGTAGCATGCAAGGCCCAAGGCAGCAAAGGTACTGCCAGCCACCGCCCCAAAAAGCAACACATCTGGGCTCAGCAGCCTGAAGAAAAGCTGCCCAAAGTAGCTTGCAAAGCCAAGCTTGGATGCATTCGATAGGACAGTCTCTGTTGGCCCTCTGCCACGGCCCAGGTGCAGGGCGATGGGCAGGGCATAAGTCACCGGGTAGATTTTCATGTGCACGGAAAGGCCATAAAACACAGCGGCTTTTGTGATGTCTCTTCTCTCCAAGTAATACACAGTGGCCAGCACAAGCACGGCGACCAGGGACTCCGCGTTACCCCTGCTGGACACAGCCATGGGCAGCGGGTTGAGCAGCCAGAGGGCACAGTAGCCGCAGGCGGCGCCAGGCTCCAGCCCCCGCAGGCGGAGGACACGCTCCACCAGGCAGGCAGCCACCACGTCGCCAGCGATGAAGAGCAGCTTGCCACAGAGCTCTGAGAGGCAGACGTTGGGAACAAGCAGCCAGGCCAGCAGCGGGGTGTAGCGGTAGGTGGTCCGGCGGTAGGGTGAGTGCCCCGCGGCCACGTGCCGGGCTGCATCTGTGAACACCTGGTAGTCGATGTCCGTGTACTTCACCTCCAGGGCCTCGTCCTGGTACCGCCCATAGACCACCAGCCCCAGGCGCAGCAGCACTGCAACGCCCACCGCCACTCCTCGCCAAGGGCGTGGTGCCATGGCGCTGCCCAAGCTGTGCCTGTGGAGGGAGGGAAGCTGTTGAACCCCAGGATAAGGGGCAGCTGCCCCCCCTGCAGAGCCAGCAGAAGCCCCACCCCCATGCGGGGCTGCCCTGCACTCCTAACACTACCACTGAGGGGGGCAGGGGGCGGCACATGCGCACACCGGCGGGGAGAGGCGGTGACGTAGGCGCGGCGACGCGAACGTTCGGAGCCGCTGCCCGGGAAGGGGGCGAAGGAGAGGCCGGTACCTGAGTGGAGCGGCCCCGCAGCCGCTTCCGCGATCGGCGCGTCACACGGGGGCAGGGCCTCGCGCGCGCGCGCGCGCGCGCGCTCCGTGTTACTGCGCATGCGCTCGGACCCTCCGCCCCTTGCCTGGTAACGTTCCAGACGCTAGCCTCGGCAGTTGGCGGGAGCTCCCACTGCACGGGAGGCTGTGACTTTCGCACGTTATTAAACGTCACACAGCCATGACGTCCATTTAAGACGTAAGTAAAGGCACCAAAAAATAAATAAATAAAGGAAATAAAGGCAAAACACCCCCCCCCACAGAGTCCGGCTTTCCCTTTGGTCCCATGTATTGGGGCTGTCTGTTTGGGGAGCCTGGGTAGAGCTCTGTCTTGGAGGCCCCTGGCAGGCATTACATGTATAGCTCACTTCCCTGGTGGAGGGTGCCATCCATGTGAAAGGTGGGAGGTGCCAAGCCCTTACTACACCACTTACTGGCCAGTCGCACAATCGCATTTTGAGAGGCCGCAGGGGCAAAGGAAGGAGCAGGCTATCAAAATGCCTGTCTTGCTATAAAAAGAGCCGGCCAACTCTAAAGCCATTTGAAAATTATTATTATTAATATATTTCGTGTTCCCGGTTGAATCCGGCAGACCGGTTTCAAATCCCATAGAGCGAGCAGAATGCAATCGTTCCAAAAACTGTACGGGTTGAGCAGGCCAAACTCAATCATTCGAAACACCGCGTATCGTGCCACAGCTGGCGAGCAGCCTCTGTCCCAGCCGCTCCCCCTGGGTCTTCAGATACTCCCAAATCCATTGGCAGGGATCCTCCGTGCAGGCCCAAGCCTGGAGGTCTTGGGATTCGGATGCCCCCAGTTGATCTATGCCCATAAGAGGCATGAACTATACAGGATTAGGCTGGCCATCGTCAAGGATAGTCTGGTTGTCCTCTGTCCTCTCGATACGAAACAGGACGCCTTTAAGTCCTCTATTTTTCTCTAGAAAATAGACATTTTCTCTTTATGTCCTCTATTTTTCTCTTGAAGAGAAACCAGAACATCCTCTATGATGGCTACCTTATGCGTGGTAGTGCTTGGAAAGGTGTGACAGCCCCACAGCTGGTTTCTATCTCTGGGGTCCAGGGTTCAGGCAGTAGTGAAGCTGGTGGTGAGAGCAGGACAGACTGCTTTGCTCCCTGTTCTCGTACTGCTGGAACTCATTGCCACTGGAGAGGAGGTGGAGGCAGATACTGCAGCCAGGTTTGCAAAGGGCCTGGATAAATTCATAGTGATCTATACATTAATGGTTGTTGAACAGAACGTTTGGAGATGTTTCCTCTAGCATCTCCAACTCAATACATGGTGGATGCCAGGGAAGAGGGGATGGATCATATCCATACAATGCTCTTTCTGTATGGTGTCCACTTCGGGCTATTTGACCATAGGGTTAACAGGGTCTCAACACCCGTGGAGCAAAGGTTAGACTTTCCCTGTTATTAGGGATTATTGGATACATGTCGCTTGATTTTGGGGGACAACCAAAGCAAAAACAGGGACAGGAATGAGATCACCGGTTGAAAACGAGTGCACCAAATGGTGTGTACTTTGGATACTGGGTTAGATGCACAATTGGTGTGACCCGATATGGCACTTCTTGGGTGTGTCCAGACAAGCGCATATGTGCGGTATGCAGTACTGCAGAACCGTCTGCAACTTCACACACTGCACATGTAGGCATTTCCCGCAAGGCTACTTTGCAGTGTGGGGGTTTTTTGACCCCGAGAGAACCCAGGGTTAAAAAAAAAAACGTCAGAAAAAAGCAGGGTGGCGCACATGGTGGCAGTGTATGCCGCACAAAACCAGAGTCTGGCTGGCTGGAGCCATGCTTTGGCTGGTGGACAGGTTTCCTGCTGCAGGAGCACCCTGGCTGCAGCTCCCAGGGCCACCACAGTTGCTGGCTCCAGGTTCCCCTACCTCACCCAGGGTAATCTGCTGCATGCTAGAGCATGTGTGGCACAGGCATTTGCCAGAGCTAAGTAACAGCAACACAAGGTGTGCCACTGCTACTAGTCCCCAGGGAAACAAGCATTTCTGCTCATCTGGATGTGCCCCTTATGTTCTTACGCGGGGGATGTATTTAGTCATGTTAGTCTGAAGTCAAATAGAAAACAGGAGATTTGCTTCTTCTGGACTAAGCATAATAGATGAACTGAGCATCAATTCACAAAAGCTTGTGCTAGATGTGTGCACGTATTTTACACACGCACACACGTTTGCGTGTGTATATATGTATGTGTATGTATATCTACTTTGCTTAGTCTAGAAGTTGCAAATCTACCCTACTTTCATCTTTTATTGGACCAACTCTGTGCTGGGAAGAGCTGTTGGATGAGCTTTTGGGCATCTGGTGCCTTCCCTCAGGCCTCAAAGGCTTATGAGGGCAATGGTCCCGATTATGTGGCAAAAACTGATCCCATAACAGTTTAAGTTTTTCTGCATTAATACAGATTTTTCTTCTTAATTTGTGTCTCGGTTGCACATTGACTACTGTGCTTGGGCCTTGGCAGCGTCAGAAGTGTAGATCCCACCCTTTGTGCTGTGTTTGGGATTAGAAGTGGGTGATGTTTTCCTTTTTAACAAATAGTTTGTTCTTTGAAAAGGTGGTGTTGGTTGGCCCCAAACTCATTATGGGTTTATGCTGAGTTCTCAAAATAGTTTCAACTGGGGGGAAAAGGACAAAAAGCCAAACCAAACCTGGGAGAGGAGCAAAGCTAAATTTACAAAACTGTTAGAAGAAGGCTCCCATTTATCTAAAAACTCCATGATTTGGGAGGGAAGGGCAGGGGGACTTACCAGAGTGTAGGGGCCAGGTTCAATTGAATCTTTTGCAATGTGCGTATTTGAATGTATGTCTCTTGCCTATCAGGAGAGTAGCACTAGGCAGTAGGGTATGGTTGTGTGCTTAGATGTCGGGGTGCATGCTCTCAAGCTCCTATTGCTGTTTGACTTTGCATAAATGGATAGTCAGGAATCATTGTTCTACCTCTCAGGGAGTGTCCTAATCAGGAAGCTAGACAGCCAATTTTTCTTTCTCTGTCTCTGGCTCAATGAATATTTAAATATTTTGTGCAAAGTGGAATAGCTCCAACAGGAAGCAAGAAGAGAACTCCACTTCCTAATACTGTCTAGCTTGGGAGTCCTGGTCCCTGTTCCACTAATTGTACAATTATTTATGATTGCTAATGCTTGGCTTATTTGACTTCAGCCACTGATTCATAAAACAGAAAACTTAAGGGGGTTAATATCTACAAGAAACGGTTATAAAATCAGATAGCCCAGAGGCAATGGATGATTGGGCACCTATTATGCTGGAGGTGGTGTTGGGCTGTCATAGATGTTGTAACATATTTTGCTTCCTACCTGAAGCTTCTATTCATTCATTTATATTTCAATATTTAGACATGCAGGCTTAATTCTCAGTTATATAACATTTCTCTTCAATAATATTCTGTGTGTGTTGCTACGTGATGCAGGTCACATGACATTTAACATTCCAGACAGACGGTCTAGTTGGAGGCACTAATTAATAGCACACAGATCTTGAAGCATTCCTTCCTAATCCCATATGGATACCTTGCTATGGACTATAGTTTCTATGTAGGACATTCAGTGCTGGGAAATGGGAGACATGATTTCAAATCCATTTGGCAGAGGAGAGGACTCCCTCTCCCTTACACTGGTTAAATACCCTAACTACCAGACTATTGGAAAAAAGAAAGACCAACTCCTCCCCTGGTGGTTTTATGTACCTAAACAATTCATTTCCTTTGCTTTTATTATTAGTGCCTGACAAGAAAATGTTTTGTTTGGGACATTTTGTTCAAGGCCAAATGAAATTTCATTCTGGTGAGAAGAGCAAGACAAACAAACAAACAAAATATTCTCAATATTACTTTGAATCTGAACCAGTTTTTTCACACATCCATATTTGTTATTTTCTCCTGTGTATTCTAAAATCAGTATAATACACCATGAAATAGTCTTTTAGGTAGATTACCTATCCATCCCATGAGTGTGTGCGCATGTATATTTGGAGGAGGCATTGTGGTGATGTCCGAGATGGGAGTGAAGAGGTACTTTTTAAAAAAGTGCCTTCTCTAATACATATAAATTTCACTTGGACTCCTCTTATTTCTTGTCAGCTGAAGATCAATTTCTAACAGATATGCTATATCTACCAAATGCTACTGCCTCCCACCTCAAATTAAAATGGAAATGATTGGCACGACAAGCTATACAAGTATTTCTTCAGTGTAAAAAACACTGACATCTATTATTTTTAAAGATGGATAAAGAATACTTCCCAGGATATGTCTTTGTATCATATTTATAGTATTCTTTTGTTCAGAGGCTTGTCCAAGGTCACAAAAATCCAACTCTGTCTGTTGCACAAAACTGTTATCAAAAAAAGTAAAACTTGGACACAGCAGACTGGCACAAAATGGTTTAAGTTAACAGCACTGTAATAAAGAGTCTTCAGAACAAACTGCTAAAATGTTGGCATAGCACCCATCTTAAAAATTATAGCAATGGGAGGAAAGCCTTATATTA
Organism: Alligator sinensis; assembly: GCF_000455745.1. Classification (NCBI taxonomy): domain Eukaryota; kingdom Metazoa; phylum Chordata; order Crocodylia; family Alligatoridae; genus Alligator; species Alligator sinensis. The sequence goes on from NW_005842532.1 coordinate 124,651, forward strand.
GCTGTAGTGTGTTTTAATTGGTTATTTTGAATGGGATGAGTTTCCTAATACTTATTACACACTGATTATTCAAGAATCACTGAAAGGAATGGCAAGCTGCTGAACCTCAAAGAATAGGCTTTATCATCAGATCTGTTACTCCTATCTTCATTTTGGATCTAACAGGATATTGTCCTGATCCTGAAAGGTATCCTGGCCAGATTGGCTAGAGAGGGAAATGGAGGATGACATAATTTCCGCTGGCTTTGGCTACATTCTGAACAACATCTTGGGATCCTTCTGTCATCCCCTCCCTCACATGTCATTTTCATTCTATACCTTATTTTTCCTTTTCTAATCTTTCCTCTTATCTTCTAATAAGAATTTGCTTAGCTGGCCAAGGCAACATTTGTAACATCATAGTTTCATAGTTTCATAGTTGGTAGGGTCGGAAGGGACCTGAGCAGATCATCAAGTCCGACCCCCTGCCATGGCAGGAAAAAGTACTGGGGTCAAACAACCCCAGCAAGGTGTTCATCTAACCTCTTCTTAAAGACCCCCAGGGTAGGAGCCAGCACCACTTCACTGGGGATCTTTAAGAGGAGGTTAGACGAACACCTTGCTGGGGTCGTTTGACCCCAGTACTTTTGGGGTGAGCTGTGATCAGAAAAATAGGCCAACAGTAACGCTTTATCGAATCTGACATGGGGAAAGGTTTGCCAGGGCTTGGAGCATCTGATTGGACCATTTGCTGGGCCTCTGTATCTCTAGCAGGAAGGCTGAAACGGCAAGTCAGCACCAGAGATAGAAGCTGTGTTCTCATTGCTGCTCTTTTCCTCTTCCTTTGTTTGTGTTTGTTGTCCTTTGTCTTAAAAAGGGCTGTCCAATTTCAAAGTGGCCAGGGCCCAAATGCCCCATGGGCTGCTCTAGCAGGCTGCAAGCCCTATGTGCACCTATGCAGCTGACCACTCTTCCCACCCTGCTGCACTGCACTAGCATGAGAGGGCACTTCCTCCTCCTCTCTCCACTGCACTATGTACATTAGGCAGGCTCTCCCCTGCACAGAGCAACACTGCCCCACCTTCAGTTCCCTATGGGCTCCCCCTGTGGCACGGCAGTATGGCAGGCACTCCAGGTTGTTGGTGGGGGCATGTAGCAGAAGCCAGGGGAGGGAGCCCCAACAGGAGCCCTCTGCCAAAAGACAATTAATACTTCCTTAAATAGCTTCCAAAAGACTGTCAAGCTTACTTTTCCCCTGCAAAGCACTGTATAACTATAGGGGACAAATGTAAGTGTCAAACTGAAAGCCTTAATACTTCAAGTTTTAAGTGCCTTAACCTTTTTCTTTTCTCTGACTTTAACAAAAGGTTAAAAGATTTTAATGATGATTGTTATAATGGGAGTCAATGGGCAATAACAGAATATTAAACTCTGTTTCAGACTTAACTATTTAAGATAAAAAGGAGCTATTTTTGATATTTTATTGCTGGTTGGATGTGAGACACCTCCTTATCTACTCAAGGCTTTCCTTTGTCCATTTGTCTTTTACAGCCCATTTCGTTTAGGGTGCTGCCTCTAAGGATACCATCTTTTTACCATCTTACCACTACCATCTTTTTCCTTTTTCTGTTCATGGATCTTCTGTGTTACCTTGTTAATGGAACACGTTTCATGATTTCAGTTCCTTTGAGAAATATATCTTACTGCCAATCAGAGGAGGACTTCAAAGCAGTTTATAGAAGTTCAAAGTGCAGTTATTTTTTTCTTTTGGTTTGATTCTGCAGTCCATGCTTAGGAAAATCTTCCATTAACTTCAAAGGGACTAAGGACTGTACAGCTTCCTCAGCGAGGATTTATCTGGACCTTGAAAAGAGAAAGGCTAGGAAGCTTAATTCTGAAGGGGTGTGAGGTAAATAAAGCAGGAAATCTGCCTTAGCTGCAAGAGTGATTGAATGACATTTTCTGAGTGGAAGAAGCAATTGATTTTACTTATCAATAATTTAATATCTTGAAAGAAAGCTAGAAGCTCTTCATAGAATTAAGGCTTTCCTTGCAAATGGTTTGCTTCAGGAACAGAACCTGCTTGCTTAACCTGATTTGTCATGAAGTACAAGGATTAGGGCAGGGAGGAGGGCAAGCTTATTAAAGCCATAAATCTCTTTTTTTCCTGTAAAATATTGTTTTTATTTATACAAGCTACCAAGAGCTACTTCTAGGAAATTTCAGGAGATAAAAACTAATAGAACCAATGAGACTGAAGTTGGTTGACTTTGTTGCATATGGGGAGAGAAGTATAACATAAAGAAAAAGGTGGCCTCAGCCACAGATGGGCATAACAACTGGAATGAATAGAATGATCTCTATATTCAACAGGGATTTTCTGTTACCCCTCAGGCCTTTTGTTTGCAGTTTTTTAAATCTGTCTCTCTCATATAAGGCCTTAAAAACTGAAGTGCTCTATATTTTGTGTATGCATCAAAGATTCTGTTGTATTTTAACCAGAGGAACTCTTTGCCTGGTCTTAATCAAATTTTCCTCTTCATCCCATGTAGGTTGCTGCATTTCAGTAGTGGAGAGTACATATTATGAAGACAAAAAAAAATATTGTTTCAAACTCCATCTACACCAGGGATGGGCAAAATGTTGGATCTGGCCAGTGGCCAGACTCCATTTCCCAGCAGTCCCTGCCTGCAGGTCTGGGGCCAGTTTCCATTGAAGACCCCAACAGCAGCTGCACTGTGATAGCTCCAGGCCAGGGTTTCCATGGAGATCAGCCCCAGCAGCGCTGGCATGCGGCAGGGCACAGAACTGTCTGGCTGGGATTTTGCAGTGCTGACAGCATGGTGTGGAGCTGGGGCAGAGCCACAATCTGCAGCTTGCATGCCCCTGCCTCGGATATGCAGACTGCAGATCATGGCTCTGCCCTGTCTGTGGACCATGTTGTCACTACAAACCGGGCACTGGAGCAGCTGTGCACCGTGCTGTGCACCCTGCCAGCAGGCTGGTGCTGGTGGGAGCTTGGGGGGGGGGCTATAGCTACACCAAAATTCCCCATAGTCCCCTGTAGCCCCCCTTCTAGCAGCGCTGCTGCTGCTGCCTGCCTCACACAGGAGGCAGCAGCTGAGCCTGCCCCACTCTTGCCCATAGCATAGACCGTCCTCAGTTACCCCTCACCTCTCCAACCAGGAAGAGGCTGGCAGCACTGCTGTCTGCAAATGCTGCTGGGGCTGGTCTCCACAGAAGCCCCTGCCTTGCACTATCACACCACAGCTCTTGTTGGGGTCTCCATAGAAACAAGCCCCAGCCATGTGGGCAAGGGCTCTTGGGAAATGGAGTCCACTGCTGGATGGATCTGGGCCATGGGCTGCACTTTTCTCACTCCAATCTACACTATTATTGGCAACACGTAGGGGGTGAATGTGGGTGCACATCTACCCCCTGAGATTGGTGGTGCACCCCCTGTGATTGGTCACTGCTGACACTGCCAGTGGCGTCTGTGGGTGGTCGCTGCTCACCAGCATGGCACAGCACCCTGCCATGGCTGCCTGCAGGAACTCCCCACTTGCTGCCAGAACCCCGCCGGCTGCCACCTCTGCCATTGCCGCTGCTGCCTGTGGGTGGTTGCCATGCCCCTCCCAGCCTCTAGGGGCATGTGTCGTTTGTGTACACTATTGTCATTCATTAGCACTTATAATGTAGTACCACTACAGGGCAAGAAGGCTCAGCTGTTAATTTTCAAGGCATTGTACATATAGAAAAGAAAATTTATAATAGTGTAACAAGCATTAAAGTGCACGTACCTCGAAGAAGAGTGCTCCACACCAGACACAGCATGGCTTGCAGCAGCAGAGGTTTGTCTCTTCTAAAGTACCATAGGGAGTAGTGAATTTTCTCTCTCTGAGAATAACAGGCTAGGGGCAAATGAAAACCAGCCTCAGCAGAGGCATCATGGAAGAGGGAAGCTTCAGTAAGAGACTTGCAAACAACAGTGATCTGTCAGTGAACCTGGAGAGGTTTTTTCTGCCTCTGGGGGAAAGGGGGAGAGAAGGATATGCACTGGAAGATGGCAGAGGGAGCCATGCAGTGGCACATCCATCCCTTGGGCCAAGCGGAGCTCATGAGGGGACCTCCAGAGGACCAGGGGGTGCTCAGCCCTGAAGAACCAAGCCAGGGCCTCAGGATGCAACAGGCTGATCCCCACAGGCACATCATCCCCAAGGAACCTGCAAGCCTTGTGTGAATAAGAGGGAAGGGGAGACCAGAGGGAGTTATTCCTGGGTCACCTTTGGCCGTTTGTGAGAGGTCTGGTTGATTTGAAGGGAAAGGGGTACTGAGCATCATGCAGGGAAGCTTGTGATGTAGTAATCTCTAAGAGGGGTGAGCGGAGGGCTATAGAAAGACCAAGAGGGGCTGGAAAGCACAGTCGTCTTTGTGTTGCTTTGTTTTGTGCTTGCCTTTGAGTTAAGGTTGTACCAGGGGTGGGACAGCACTGTCTGAGGGTATGAGAAGCCAGAGTCGGCTACCAGATGAGCCAGGGGCCACAGCGTCCTCTACCAGCTGCTGCCTGAAAACCCAGCTGAAGACTGGGTTGTGTGTGCTGAGCCCAGCAGACCCTGAGCTGCCTGCCCCTCTGCTGACCAGTGGATAGGCAACAAAGGCTTTTTATTGTCACCCTGAGTGTCATGGTGTTAAGTCAGAGTATTCGTGTATTTGAAGTGCTGTTAGCAATGTGAAGTATAGTATGATAATGTTGGGTGGTTTATTGTTGATTGTTAACTAGTATTATTAGGTTAGTTATGCATTTTTCTTTTGGTGTCATATATATATATATAGGATTATAGTTTGTATATATCAGTTTGTATCATGTCTTGCACTGGAGGAAAGGAACTTGGGGTATTCTGCCGCTCAGCTGCTACTATTTCTTCAGTGGACTGGGAGAAATACCAAGGCCATTGGCACCCCAGGGATCTGAAATTGGCAGTAGGCCACCCCTAGCATGGTGGACCAGGGTTACAGTAGAAAAAACAACACATAAAGGAGGCTTGACACAAACCATAGAGTGGAAGATGCACAGAGTAACAGGGAAAGAAAAGACTAGTTTCTAGTCAATCAGGAGCAGCAATCACACTTTGCCACCTGCTTAATTATTACTAGGTTGTAGTTAGACACATGCATTGCATAAGAGGTGTGTTTTGAAAAGGGGCTAGCAGACAAGGAATTGAAGCTGCAGTAGCTGACAGAACAAAAGTGGGAACAGACAGCTTTAAAAGGTAGTGGATCTGAAAGATGTGTCAGGGCTAAATACTGACTATAACAGAGAAGGAAGGAGCTTGTGTTTGATGTGGTAGAGAGGGAGTCAGTGAAAGAGAGGATCAGGGCTACAAGCCAGAAATATGATTCTGGCAGCATTGGGGAACTCCAGGAAGGTGATTACAGTAAGTGGGTGGCAAGACGATGGGGGCTCAGGAAAGAGCCTTGGTTACCTAGGCAGACAGAAAGGACTAAATGTTTGCCATATGATGTAGAAAAAAGCAATAGGAGGCCTAACATACAAAGCACAATCACTTAAGAGCAAGGAAGTAAACAGTGAAGAAGGAGAAGCAAACACATTATTCATAGCAAGTATTAAAGAAATGAAGTGTTTATCATAACTCAAGTTTAATTCTTACCTATGAAGTGTAATTTATTGTGTTATTTTTGCTGTCATGATTTTGGAACTGAAGTATTTTCTTGTGAGTGATACCGTTAAGTGGGAAAAGTTTAACTTAATATAATAATCAAATGACAGTAGACTTTGGTAAATCATTTATAATTGCAACTAATGTTGTATATGTAGTTATAGGTGACATTTATGGTAACATAATGTGGACTTACATTTGAGGATGTTAGAAGTCATTCATTTATACATATATTAGTCATTTTTTTCTTTAAGAGCATTTTGTGTTTTGTTTACTCTGATATTTTGGGGTTTGGGGGTCAGAGTTAAGGTTATGTAATGAAGGGATAACATCCGTTAGCTACTAGAATGAATAATATATACTTTGCAATATTAATTGATAAAGTGCTTGATATCTTCCTAGACAAAGAGAGTTAATATAAATATAAGGCTATCTTCATTATCTAGATTTTTCTGTTAATGTGTTTGAGTAATAAGGTTGGATACATTTATATGTATTCACACATCATGGCAAAAACAGGTGTCTATTTAGAGGATTTGATCCAACTTTTCATAGGAAATAGTTTTAATAATTTTTTTTTAATATGCTTTATTTAAATGGACTTTCCTGAACTCTACAAACAGTACTTAGTATTATAAATAGTTATATTTGAGTCTACTAGCTTGCTTCAGAAGTGAATCTTTTGATGTTTTAAAGCTATGGCTGTAGGAAACATAACTGGTTGGGGGGCTATTGGACATGGAAAAATAGCGTTATAATTGTAGGTGATACAAAAATTAATTTAAAAGTTCTGAACCCCTTTTAATGCAAATTTTTTCACACACACGTGTCACAAATGAAGCTACCTTTTAAGGCCTTGACTTCAATTTTAAAAAGATGACATTTTGTTAACTCAGGTTAGCTAACTGAAGTTCACTAACTTGTGAGGTAAAAATCTTAGTAGAGACAAAGCAGCTTGTAGTTCTCAAAATATAAACCAGGGAAGGTAAATGTGACGGGCTAGCTGGTAGTGATTTAGCCCAGGGGTTTTGAAAGGGTAAAAGATGATTGGAGGGCTTGGGATTCCTTTTCCTCACTGTGGCAGGGCACTGTGAGTGCCTGCCACTTTAAGGGCCTGGAGCTGGCAGCTGCCAGGTGCCTGATGAGGGCAGCCATTTTGAATCCGGGACTGCCCATATAAACAGGGCAGTTCTGCTTCTGGAGGCCAGGCAACAACATTGTCTGGCTGGAGGGCTGCTAGTATCATCTGGAGGTAAGGGAGGAGCTGTAGGGGGTGATCAAGAGGCTCCTGGTCCTGGGTATGACCTAAAATTGCACCCTGCAGGAGTGGGTGGCCTGGTGGGGCTCCCAGTGGCTCAGGAGCCCCCAGGAAATGCCAGACCAGTTACCACCCTGGGGAAAGGTGAGTAAGGATGCTTTAACCCCAGCCCTCACCTTTGGGTGGGTAGAAGTAACATCTGTGGTAGCACCATGACCTGCTGCCCCAAGCGGGGGAGTGAGAGTCCCTTGTGAGACCCTGGGGCACCAGTTGTGGTGTGAGGTACCCCAGCTCCCCCATGTCCAGGAAGGGGGACCCAGAGAGAGTGTGGGCTAGTGAGGCCAGAGGTAGAGTGTCCCCTCGACTGTCCCATGCTGGGGCCAGGACTGAGAAGGTCAAAAGGGCCAGGTGCCTGCTGCGAGGGGCACCCAGAGTTGTGGGCCTGGGACCCTGCCTGGCCTTGGAGGTGAGGCCAGGGCCTGTGTATGGCTGAAGGTCCTGAGCAGGGAACCACACCCGAGAGGGGAGCCAGCTACAAGGAGCTCGGCCCCCTGGATGAAGGTGGCGTAGGCTGCCTGAGCGGAGGGTTCTAAGGAGGGTCCTGCCAAGAAGATTCTGGAGTCCAGTGTGTGGCTGGGGTGCTTGTTAACATCTGGATGCCATCTGTGAGGCTTGGGCTGTGGTGTAGGGATGGTACAGAGCTGCGGGCACCCCCCTAATATTGGGGTGTGAAGAAAAATGGGCAGCTTCCCACCTTATTTACCAACTTATTAATTTCCAACAAGGAGTGGTGGGCGAGACAAGTGGGTGGCATGCCCAGAGGCAGGTGGGGGGCCAGCGACGGCTAGCCTGAGTGCAACCCACTTTGCCATACTTGCCAATCAGGCCCCAGAGACTCGCCCTCCATGTCCCCTGGTTGGCCCCTTGGGTCACCTGGAGGGGGATAAAAGGGACAGCGCAGCTGACTCGGGGGTGGGGGGAGACCAGTGAGGGACAACAAAGAAGGAGTTTCAAAGAGCTGGGCCAGCGGAGCTGGAGCAGTTGCCCCAGAAGAACCTGAAGGAGTGGGACCCTAAGCAGCATAGAATGCGGCCGGCAGGAGAGGCTCCCTGCTGGGCTCCAGGATCCCCTATGAGAGGCTGTGGCCAGCAGGAGAGGTTCCCCATTTCCAGCACAGATCTGAGCAGCGACCTGAGAGGTTCCCAGCTCTGTTTCCAGCTCCTCCAATAAGAGGCCAGGAAGCTTGACATGAAGCAGGGGCTCCTGGAAAGTCAAGACCCCTTGCAGTTTGGAGCAGTAGTACTGGTGGCTGGGTGGTAGAGTTTTTGCCTACCATGTGGGAGATCTGAGTTTAAGTCTCAGCTGGGATGACTTGGGGTAAGTGAAGTGACGAGGAGAAATTCTTGTTGCAGTGGAAAGGGGTCATTGTGTTTTCCCTCTTTCCCCCCTCTCCAGGTACCTAACCCCTATATTCCTTGTTACTTGATGTTTTGTATGTTGTCCACCAATATTGTTTGTTCTGCTGTTTGTGTCAACTGGATGAATGTCTATGACTGTAAATGTGTAACCTTTATTGAATCCTGCCCCCCTGGGGTGTTGTAGTGGCCCCTGTATCCCCTGGTTTATACTTATGTTCCCATTACTGTTCTCTCATTAAAAGGTATATGGTTAAATCCCCATTGGTGACCTGGCTCTGATTGATAGGGGAAGGAAGGTCTCTATACCTGCCATAGCGCTTGTGCACTTGTACCCCCTCTCCAGTTGAAGGGATCAGTCATCTTGTACCACCTGGGTTACATAAAGTTTGTCTTCATTGATTAAAAAAAAAATGTGCCCTTTAGGATTTTACAACCGGATAGCCACCCTGTATTTATTTTCCTCATTTTAAAAATACACAATATTTTGTGGTCTTCTATTTTTATTGAAAAGTAACCAGGTTGGCTCAAACCAAGTATGGGATGCAGAACTGCCATTGCTTACTGACATCATGTTTACACTAAGCTACCATATATCATACCATCTTCCTGTGACATCTATTTTTTGTGTGTGTGTATCTATATATCAGATGGCTATCCAAAAGGCATGTAAGATATGCCCTTCATTCTTTGTCCTCCTCTGGACACCTAACACTGGGGATTGGAGCGGGTTCAGATGTCGCCGCCTGCTGTTTGAACACAAGTTTGGGGGAACCCACATGTGCAGAGATGAGAGACATGGCAATTTTTTTTTTTTTTTTTTTTTTTTAGATTTTGAGTACATCTACACTGGGGTGCATGAGATTTAGTTGCATTTAAACATTATCAGTCATAAACATTTTGTCCTAAACAAAGTACAGCAACAATGTTTATTACATTGTGAGGCAGTTAAATTCACAGGTTTCCTAAAATGGCATGTCTTCTGTTTATTCTGAATTCACAGCTAATTATGTCCCTGTTCTGGTATCACACTCCAGAGAGTAATCAAGAATCAGCTATTGAACACCAGCCAGGTGGTTCATCACTATGATTCTTACCAGTCAGTCCTAATCCCTTAGGTATTATTGTAGTAGCTGTAAATAAAGATGCAACATAAAGTTGTAAAAAAGAAGTTCTAAAATAAAGTTGAATGCTTCTCATCTTTCCTTTTTAAGCATGTACAAGGATGATGGAAAGAATCTAGAAAATCTTGCTCAGGTAGACAGAATGAACTGAATGGATATTGTCTATATTCATATTTACTGAAAATGAATGTGTTGCCAGCTCACAAATAGTTATGTCTGCCAACTTGTGGTATCGCAAAATAACGTTGTTTGGCATTAAATATGCTATCATCCTTTAATTCTCCAAGTACCTATATCAGATATTCTATCATCTTGTAGTAATGTGGATAGTCCTGTTTACTCTGCTTAATAGTGTCATTTACATTAGCTCTTCTACCATATTTTCTTGAATAGGTTCTTCCAGGAGCCCTGGCCCCCCCCCCCCCCCAAAAAAAAAAAAATACAACAGCTGCTGGAAATTGGGGTATGAGTTTTAAGCAAGGGAATATGGTAACTGCAGTTTCTGCTGAGAAAGTAACACTAGTGTGCTTAGGGATCCCTAACTGCAGGATGTAGTTCTCTCAGCAGAGGCTCACATAACAAAAGTGGACTGCCTACCTGGCTCAGCTCAAGAGAACAGGGGTCAGACATTTTTTTGGCTCAGCCAGCAGTACCCATCCTATCCTGCACATAAGGGGTTAACAGAGCAGTTGGAATGTTTTTTGATCTCCCCTCCAACTGCATCTGCCTCTTCTCCCTACGAAAATACTGTATTTCTTAGTATTTTAAAAGGAAAGATATTTTCTCCACTTCCCCCCCCCCCTTCATTCTGCTTCTCAGAAACAAGTTGCATGTCCCATTTTCAGGTGTTGCAGGTGAGAAAATAAGGGACTTCTTCAGAGGACCAATGAAGGAGCACACCGCCAAATGGAAAACGGAAGCGACTGGAAATGGAGTAGTGGCTATTGCCCTTCTAAAGGTATTTTCAGTTGTTTGTTTTTTTTTTTTTTTTTTTTTTTTTTTTTTTCCCATAATTAGGACATAGGCAAGGTCAGGATGCAGGGCCTTGCTTCAGACACGGGCTATGATTTCAATACCACCTTCATCCCGGCGAGCTGGCCGAGCGGCCCAACACGCTGCTCAGGCTCCCAGTGCCCCCCAGCAGCAATACGGGCTGCCCTTTTGGCACCCTGCCCCGCAAGAACCTCTACATGTGGCTGGTGCGCACCCGGCACGCCCAGGTGCTCGCCAGCCGCCCTGACACCGGGTGGCGGCGGCGCCTGGCATGGCCCGGGCCCCCGGCGTGGCGCACGCTGTATAAGGGGCCCAACG
>NW_005842532.1:135817-137515 GCF_000455745.1 Alligator sinensis
CTGCGGCGGCCGGTGCCCACCTTCGAGGAACGCTGGGCCCTCAAGGAGGCGCTCTGCCGAGTCGAGGAGGGGCGCCTGCTTCTCGCCATGTAACACCCCCGGCTGCTCAAGCTGCGGCAATGCGTCCAGCGGGCCGAGGCCTTGGACTTTGCTTCACGCGGGTCGAGCCCTGAGGCCCCCCATGGGTGTCCCCGCTGACAGAAATGCAAATCTGTAAATAGACCTTTGGCTCGCTATGGTTTTTTAGTCTAGAGTGTATGGGCAGGTCTTGCAGGCCGTGAGCCCAGGACCATGTCCCTGAGGCCCAGGTGTTCGGGCCAACCTGTACATACTCTTTACTGGCCCCGATTTGTCACCCTCCCTGGAATAAATGCCTCTTAAAAGTCAAAGTCTTTCATTCTTTCTTGCTTTCTTTCAAGATGGCTGCCGACAGCTGAAGCCCTTCTAAGCTCCTCCAGCTCAGGTGCTTTTAGCTCGTTGCCCTGCACTCCCTGCCCCCCTTTTCCTGTCTCCCCCCCAAAAAAACCCCTTGCTTCTCCCCACCCTGTTCCTGGGGACCCCCTCCCTGCCCCTTCCCCCCACTTTCTGAGCATTTTTCCCCTGGGCTCTGGCAGCCTTTTGTCTCTGCCCCTCCCCCACCCCCGCCTGAGTTCTCCCTTTGATTTCTGCTGCCTCTGCCTCAGGCTGATTTTGGGGTGTTTTCAGCCCCCTCCCAGTCCCCCGTGTCAGCCTGAGGCTTTTTTTTTTCCTTTTGCGCTTTGCAGTTTAACCCTGTCCTAATGAGGAATGGCTGCTCCTACGCCTGGCAGCTGGCATGAGGATGTCTCTCGGGACCTCCTGCTGACTCATGGCCTGAGGGTTCATACCCCTCTCCATGTGGGGCTCAAGGTTTGTGTGGAGGCTCTGGCTGCACTCCTGGGATGGCTTACCATCTGCTATGCGGGGCGTGTGAACACGGTCCCCATGATTTATTTGAGCAAGCCCGCCTTGGTTGACAGGGTGTGGGCGGAGGGCCTGGACATTGCGGGCGTCCACTATCCTGTCACGCCCCTAGAGACTCAGGCAGTGAGGGTGCTGATCTCCAACGTCCCACCGCACGTTTCTGATTGGGAGCTGGCCAGGGTCAGGGGAGTCCTTTTCGCCGCCTGCCGATGGGAAGCAAGGACCCTCAGGGGAAGCACATCCTGTCTTTTCGGAAGCAGGTCTTCATGCTCCTCAAGGAGGGCCCCCAGTTGCTACCTCGCTCCCTGAGCCTCGCGCTCAAGGGTTGGAGGTTCGTTATCTATCTGTCTGTGGGAGAGACGATGGGCTTCAGGTGCGGTGGCTCTTCCCACCTGGCTGCTCAGTGCCCTCAGGGCAAGGCGGCCAGACCATCGCCACCTGCGGCAGCGCCGAGAGACGGCGTGTCGACCTCTGGGGCACGCGGCAGGCCCAGGGAGGCTGGGAGCTCTTCCTCCCGACCTCCTTCCACCCCCATTCCATCTCAGGGGACCAGGGTCTCCAGTGGGAAGCCATCGTCCAGCGAAGGGGCTCGTGTTACTACCATGGCCCTGCCGCCACCTCCTCCGTCTGTGGCGCCCCCTGCCCTCAGTGCGGCAGCCCCACGGGGTGGAGGGGCCGACGCTTCCCCTTGCCCCCTGCCTGCCCCAGCTGAAGTGGCTGGGGGGGGCGGGGGGCGCGGCGGGGGGGGCGCCCTTG
>NW_005842532.1:138719-139118 GCF_000455745.1 Alligator sinensis
TGCGCACGGCGGTGCCGCGGGAGGTCGTCCCTGGCCGCCTGCTTACCGTCTGCGTCACCCTCGCGCAACACTGCCTGCTGCTCATCAACCTCTACGCGCCCTCCGATGGCCAGGAGAGGGTCACTTTCTTCTAGACCTTGGTTGCCCTCCTGCGCGACGCTAGCGAGGATGATGACCTGCTCCTCCTCGGTGGAGATTTCAAGTGCACCACTGCCCCGCGCCTCGACCGCACAGGGCCTGAGCCCCACCTGCCCTTCACTCGCAAGCTGCCCTGGAGGGGGCAGACCTCGTGGACGTCTGGCGAGCCCTGCATCCTGATGCACGCCAGTACACCTGGGCCAAGATGGGTGCCGGTGGTCTCACCATGGCTCGCCTCGACCGCCTTTATATCACCACGCA
>NW_005842532.1:142473-180943 GCF_000455745.1 Alligator sinensis
AGGCGGGACGCCTGGTCCTCGTGCTGTGAGACCACCGGCTGCTCAAGCTGCAGGGACGCCTCAAGAGGGGCCGAGGCCTTGGACTTTGGTTCATGCGGGGCGACCCCTGAGGCCTCATGGGTGTCCCCCGCTGGCAGAACTGTAAAAAAGTCAATATAGTCCGAATGTTCGTTGTGGTTTTTTTTGTGGGGGGGTGTGTATGTGTGTGTGTTCTTTTGTTAGTTTAGAGTGTACGGGCAGGCCTTGCAGGCCATGAGCCCAGGCCTTGTCCATGAGGCCCAGATCTTCGGGCGTACCTGTACATGCTCTTTACTGGCTCCGAGTGATCACCCACCCGGGAATAAATGTCTCTTACAAGTCAAAAGTCTTTCTTTCTGTCTTTCTTTCTTACCCTAATCACCTTCACAGTCTAACATTTAGCATTTGCTCAGGTAGATAGAAATGAAGATCCTGATCCCTAAGCACAGCCCCTTCTGCTTTCTCTCTGTATTGCATCTTATATGACTTTTGGATAGCCATCTGAAATGCCAGTATAATTTGTAAATGGATGCAATGATCAGTTTTATGTCTTTCCAAGATATAATGGTGCTGTAATTTTTATGATGTACTAAAGTATTTTTAAAACACTTAATAAAATCAATGGTGCAGTTCCTTGCTTTTACCCTTATATGTAAAGCTAATAAGTGCAGCCGAGAAGCTAATAAATTGGGGTTTTTTATTGTTGTGTAATGTAAAACATTACAAAAAAAGTGCCTGTTTTTCTCTCTCCTTCCACAGCAATAAATATCCATTCTATTTATATACAGCTATCAGTATCAAACTTATTTTCAGTGCCAGCCCCATCACTGAGGGAGAGCCTGTAACTCACAGATTCACTTTTTCTTTTTGCTGATAAGCCAATTTGTGCACCCTTAGTAGTCCAGTTTGTCTTTGCTTTCAAAGGTACTATGCCCAGAGGGCTGGTAGCTATCAGGAAGTGCTAGTTCCCTTTGAAAAGCCTTTTCAGTTTTGCCTCAGGACTATTAAGGGCCCCAAAAAACTGGGCGCATCTACATAAGCCGTAACATGCAGTAGCCTATTCTACTGTGCATTAGCATGTCATGGCAAAAACTGTACTAATGGGCTAATGCGCAGTAGAATTAGTCTGTTGTGCCATAAGCATCACAAAAAAAGTTTGAGTTTGCTACTGTGCATTAACATGGGATAATGCACCTTTATGTAACATCTAATATTAGAGATATTAAATTTTAATGCACAGTAGCAAAGGCGCATTAATGAATATGTAGACATGCCCACTGACGTTCTGCTTCTGGTGAGAAAATCATTACTCATATATAGTAATGAGTCACAAGGGTAGTGTGTATTAATGCAATAGGCTTGTAAAAATGTGTCTTATGGATAAACAGGGTCTTCCCCATTCACAACAGACTCATTAATATCTATGGACAGGAATCAATGTGCCTCTTTCTGTAAATTCTCAGGAGCTCTTTGAAATTTGGATTTTGTTTTATTTAGCTGATCTACAGCAATGCTCAAGCATTAGCTATTCTGTCCAACAAGAAAGGAGTAGACCTTCACACATCAATATGCAGACCTATTTACAGAATCATGGCATTTTTCATTTTTTAATTAAATGACTTTATTCTGTAATATTTTGTTTATATGTCTTCCTTTAAAAATATTTGATTTTAAGTGCCCTTTAAAAATCCAAGCTAATTATGTTTACCTGCTCACTTTCCTACAGTTCACTAAACTTCCCAACAAACTGCAGAAAGGTAGAGGTTCTCTATTTTCTGCTAGAAAAACATACAAGTCACATACACAGTAGTTGCATGTTGACTGGCCGAAGAACAAGGAACACTATTTAAAAAGTCCTTTTTCTTTTATAAGTCTTTAAAAAGATGGGGAAATGCTAAAACACTTCTATCAACCATCTCAGGAAATTGTCTACTAAGCACCATCTGACATCCTGCATCTGGGAAAGGGGTTGGATTAGAAAATAGAGATGAACGGTTTTTGGTCTGTGTACCACAAATTAGCCCCACACCCTTCCTGAGTACCACTCCAATCCTGTTCCTTTACCTGATCTGTTGCTCACCTTTCTGCTCTCTGCCACTATGCTGCCTGTCCCCTTTTCCCCAAACTGTGGGAGGAGGTGAGCAGGAGAGCCTGGGACACAAGCAGGAAGAATTGGAAGTCCTTACACAGTCACAGAAATATGACATGATTAGAATAACAGAGAACCAGGGCCAGTGATCAGGAAACTTCTTTTAGCTGTTTGAAGAAAGCCTCATCCACCACTTCTTCCTGGTGTGGTGGTCTATAGTAGACCCCCACCATTACATCACCCTTGTTGATCTCTCTTCCTCCCCTAACCCAGATACTTTTGACAGGCCTCTCTCCAGTTTCATACTGGAGCTCTGAGCTCTTTTATGGCTCAGGATGGCTCTTTTACATAAAGTGCAACTCCTCCTCCTCTCCGCTGCTTACCCTTCCTGAACAGTGTGTAGTCATCCATGACAGTGCTCTAGTCATGTGAGCTATCCCACCAAGTCTCTGTTATTCCAGTCACACCATAGTTCTGTGACTGTGCAAAGACTTCCAGTTCTTCCTCCTTGCTTCCCAGGCTCCTTGCATTCATGTACAGACACTTGAGGTAACTAGACTGTGCGGGCCGGGAGTGACCCGAGCCCTTTTCCGTGCTGCACGCGGGCTGTGGCCAACAGCCCGGGCACGCCGGGTTGGAGTGGGAAGGCCGTCGAGCTGGAATTAGGCACAAACGCGTATCGGTAGTTTTAAAGATTGCTTACTTACACCGAGATGGCAGTGGCGTAGGCTGGAAAACTTGATTGAGTTGCAGTTACAGACAGACAACACAGACGGTCTCGTGGAGGTTGCTAGGCTCCACGGTGCAGAGCTCCGGATGCTCTGGGTGAACGAGTCACCAAAATGGAAATCGTAGATACGTCTTATAAAAGTCGCGCTTGAAGATGGGAAGAGGTGGGCGGTGGATCAGGCCGCCAAGCTCCTCTGGATCTCACACAGGGTTTCTATTACCCTGCCGTGTACCCAGAGTCCCCACGAGATGGATGTGGAGTCCTCTTCGGCTTGGGCGGAAACCGCTCAAGCCTTTTATACGGCTAACAGGCCAATCGTTAGCTGCAGAAAAGTCGGGAAACTCGTCCCTGCACCAGGGTTTCCTCTGCAACAGGAAACTCTCCTGTGCAATGCTCTGCAACTTGGCGGGGATAATTCTGGTGCCGAAGCACACACACAATCATGCCTTTTGGGTCATGGCATAGACAATTGCCTGGATTTCTCAGGAAGAATGAGAACACCTCGCCTGTTTCTCCCTCCTACTTGCTCTTCCTCCAGGTCACCCACTTCCCCACTTATCTCAGGGCTTTGGTCTCCATCCCCCGGCAAACATAGTTTGTGAAACCCTTCTCACTAGGTTAGTGAGCCTGTCTGTGAAGATGCTCTTCTCTCTCTCCATCAGGTGGATCCCATCTCTTCCCAGCAATCCTTCTTGGAACATCATCCTGCAGTCAAAGCAGCCAAAGCCCTGCTGTCAACATCACCTGTGGAGCCAGGCATTGATCTGCAGGATGCACCCATTTCTGCCCAGGCCCTTTCCCTTGACTGGAAAGATTGAAAAGAACACCACCTGAGCCCCTATCCCCTTCACCCTTGCACCCAGAGCCCTGTAGTCACTCTTGATCTGCTCAGGGTTTCCCCTGGCAATAGTGCCGCAGGAAGTAGTACTGGCATTTCGAAGAGCACTCAGTGTGAACTGATGCTCCAATATTGCGTAGGGAGGATTGTGATGATGCAAGTATAGATTTGCAGAGAAGACAGATTGAAGTCATGAGTATTCATGGTTATTAAAATATATTTTTGCACAGAATTGTTGAGCATTGTGCCCTGGCTAATTTCCAGTTTAAGTAACTAGTATATATTTTGCCTACTTACAAATTCCTCAGAAGCCTTTTGTTACAATATACCATTCTTCCTAGTCTTCAATAAATTGCTTTGTAGGATTGTTCAGCGATACTGAATTGCTGCTTTATTTCCACAGCAGCTGATCGAGGCAAGAGAAGTTGCAGCTATGTAGCCGCATCCCCTTTCCACTGTCACTGACACTGTCTCTGGTTGACCCAGGTGCAGGGGGAGCCCCAGAGCCACTCCTGGAGAGAGGAACCTATGCACTGCTGCTTCTGTTCCTGGCTGAGAATGGCTTGCTATATAGCTGATCCCCCACCACTCCCAGCTGGAGCAGGTCAGGAGTAGTTCTGGGGCTCCCTCTGCCTTGAATCTGCTGGAGACAGGAGCAGCAGTGAGCAGGTGTGTCTTCCCTCCCACTCCAGCCCCTGCTCCACCACACACTGCACAAATGCTTTCTGCCTGGCTCCCCAGCATTCCCCAAACCCAAGGGCTCCAGCTGTCCCCAAGCATCCCAGGATGCTTTTCACCTCCCCTGCAAACTCCACCTTGCAGAGTGGGTGGGCTAGCCTTCGCCTAAGCTGTTTGCTCCAGCTGAGCAGGGAGGCATGCTCTCATACCCTCCAGCGTCTGGCCTGGGCTACTGCAGGCATGTGACTGCATTTCTAGAATCACTTCTGAAATCAAAAGAAATGTAAAACCTGCCAACACATCTTCACCATCCCCACAATTACTATACCCCACAACAGAACCATCACTATTCCTGGATCTTACACATGCACCTCCAGAAATGTAATATATCTCATCCACTGCATCAAATGCCCTAATGGAAAATATGCAGGAGAAACTAAACAACAACTGCGCACCAGAATGAACAGACACTGAAAATCTATCAAAGACAATAATACCCAATTACCTGTGGGGGCACATTTCTCACAAGAAAACCAATCCTCTCTCCAGTTTCTCAGTTCTAATCCTCAAAGGGAATTTACAAAATACCTTTCACAGATAAGCCTATGAACTCCACTTCATCAATCTACTGGATACAACAAATCATGGGCTAAATATAGACATTGGATTTATGATACATTATTACCTGCCAAACATCTAACTGCCCAGGTAAACCCTCCACTTTTTACCAGCTATTCTCATTCCCTTCCCCCCACCTTCTTTCTCTCATCCTTTGACTACTGCTACGTTCAGTCCCTCTTTCTCCCTCCACCCCACTTGTCTGATACTTAATGACCACCTCAATTTACATTTAAACTGACTGACTTTCTTGCATACATACTAGCCTCTGGCTGCTTTACCACTCCATGCAGGAAGAGCACAGACCATCTGCAGATGCTTCCTTCAGCCTGACAAAGGGTGTTTGTGCCTAAAAGCTTGCTAAGAAGAATTTTTCAAACTATTGGAGTTGGTCTAACAAAAGATATCAGATTTACCCAAAGAGCCTTATCTGCCTCTGTTCACTTGGGACATTTTTACACATGTAAGCATCACAGCTCTGGGCATTTTGAAAAGTGCCTGGCACTGCTATGTTTGCAGTTGTATGAGTGGTAAAATGCACATCAGCACTGAGAAAATGGCGGTGGTGCACTTTTGAACTAAAACACAGAATGTGCTTTAGTTCAAAAGTGCACCACTGCCATTTTCTGCACACTGATGTGCATTTCACCACTTATACAACTGCACACAACACAGAGCAGCAGATCTCCGGTGTGCCGGGACAGAAAAGTATGTGTATAAATGCCCTTGTTATCAGTTCAATCTACGCAGCTTAGACTAACCTGAGAGGACTGAATTGGTTCAGCCTTCAGCTTTTTGACTGTCTGAACTTAACCAAAATGATCTTGCACTCTGCTCTATGGGAGGTTTTACTGAGAACTAAAAGGATACTATTTCCTATGATCTGACAATGCAGACATTGACAAGACTTGTGAAAGATTAACTAATAGTTTCTTAACTCATGGCTACTGTAAATATTTGAGGCAGACTAGAGTATGGAGTTACTTATTTTCTGAAGTTCTGTGGCAGGGATTAAAGTATGTGTCACAGTTCTTTGCCTTCTACCTATTTTTACCTTCTCACCTGCAAAACTGAAACAATTTCACAAAACATTGCTTCTCATACTGAAAAAGTCATGTGAAGAAGAGCTACATCCTAAGAATACACATTTAGAGTTTGAGATTCTTTTATCTCATAATGAAGCTAGGAGTCCAATCTAATGATTGCATAGCAGATATTATGTTTACAAATTCATGGCTTTTTAGAGAAGAGCATACCATATCATTTCTCATAATATGCCATCAAGAATGCTTTAGGCAAGAAACCATTCTGGGTCAATTCAACCTAGGTTCTGTTCAGTTCAACTTAAATACTCTAAGAAAATAAAATAACATAGAGGCATAAAAAATTAGGGTTGGAAGGGACCTCAGGAGGTTATCTAGTTCCAACCCCCTGCTCAAAGTGGGACCATCCCTAAATATATCACCCTAGCCAAGTCTTCATCCAGCCAGGTCTTAAAAACCTCCAAGGTCCATAGCGTCTCTGGGTAACCTGTTCCAGTGCTTTACTACCCTCCTTATGAAAAAGTTTCTCCTTATATCTAACCTAAACTTCCTTTGCTGAAACTTGAGACCATTGTTCCTTGTTCTGTCCAAAGGAAGTTTTCATATAGCCAAAGCTACATAGATCCTCTCATTAAAGTTGTCTAAAACATGGGCAACTGCTGCCTTTTAACTCGGGGCGGGGGGGGGAACCAGTGGCCAATTGCCAACTGATGGGGGAGGGAGGGACAGTGGCTGATTGCTGACCTCAGAAACACCGGCTTCAAAAATGGAAGTGCTGCCGGCAAAACTAGAAGTGCCACCAGCACTTCTCACGGAGGGCACCAGCCAGTGCTCCCCACTTTGGCAAGGGCCAATCTCATGGGGGGGCATGTGCCCCCCACCCTGTGTCCTCCCTATACATTACCTATGGTCTAAACCCTTTTTATAAGACTTTGTTTTTCCATTTGGTTGAACTTTGCCAAACTAACTGTTTGGGCTAAATTCTTCCATGGTGGGCATTGCCTCCAGAGTAAACTTTTTTATTTGGAAATGCTCTGCTGAAATGGTTCAGCCATTTCTGACTATGAGGCTAAGGAACATAGTGTTGTTTTGCCATCTTAAGTTTTGTTGATCTTTTCCTTGAGAAGCTCAGAACTCCAAAACTTAAGTTATAACTTTTTTTTTTTTCTGGGATGTGACTTTTTTCAGTGCCCATAGTCTTGCCCATGAAAATCTGTCTCAATTTAACCATGTTGCAAAGTTGGCAAAAAAAGAATCCATTTAATGGCATTCAAACAATTGTTGAGCCCTGGCCCAAATACTCCATCAGCTCTGGGCATACTCCAGAAGGCATGGGAACCTGACCCCTCACTATTATTAAAAATGATACCTTTTGCAAGAGTGACGTGTTGACTAAATTCCAATGTAAATAATTACTGCAGATGGAGCCAACTTACATTTCTCCTGTTTTTCATTGCCTAGGAATATTCACGTGTCACAGACCAATGGATAAAAGTAGTTCTGGATGAGATGCAGAGCATGCTGAAGGCAACGAGTTACCTACATTTGTAACATGCCAGGAGCAAACAGGATCAATGACTACAATTCTGTGGAAGCCAATTGATAATTAGTGTCATTTATGTGCATCAAACTTATATTCCTACATCATGCACTTCTAGGACAAGGAGTAACAATAGAGCAGAGTCACTTTGTGTCACACATATAGATGAAACAAGTGATAAAAAAACAGCCTTCTTTGGTGCGTAGATTTTTTTATATATATATTCTCCCTGCAAAGGTGAAACAAATGGAAGCTGACATCTCAATCAAAAACAGTTTTTAGCTGCTTGTGAATTACAGTACTCTAAGATTTTATTTTCTTGTAGCTAAACTTTAACTCTGGGTTTCCAGGATTGGTAGCTTTGATATCAGAGGCTAGAGAAGAAATATAATATCCATCTGCAACCTTAACATCACCTTCACATAGATTTATGTTTTTTTGGTGGAGAGGAACAAACATTTAAGTGTGTGTGCATGTGTGTGTGCGTGTGCACATGAACCTCCCCCCCCTTTTTTTATGTCAGGAATGTGTTTTTGCAATGCATTTAGATCATGATAATTACCAAAATTAATAGTAACTACTGTTCCCAGAATTCCAATTTAACAGCACCTTCTCCCTTTAGTTATATAGACCCATATATTTGTCTATGTGCATTTTAATTTGTTTCATTAGCTGTTAGCTGATTTTATGGAGGTTCTGTGAACCTCCATAAAATCATGTTGGGTGCATCAGATATACTGGGTGCATCTACACATGCAGTTAATGCAACTAAATATACTCCAGCTCAATTTAAAATGGAGTGAACTAATCCCAATGTCGCCATCTACAGGTGTGTTTAATCACAGTAATTAATTGTGCTGCCAGATACCACTTGTATGTGATAGGAGTATCCAGCAGCATAGTCCATTAGTCTACTGCACCCTAATTGCTGTGCATGTGTAGATAGTGCTGCTTTACTGCGCAACAAATTAGTCTGCTGCACATAAAAGTATTTTGTGTAGACATGTCCACTAAGAAGTAAGCAAGGACACATTATTGGCACTGTGCAGTTAAAGAAGGAAGTAATGTTGCATTTTGTTGGACACTGCCATCCTAACAGCCAATGACATTTTGTTTCACAAAACAATTGCTTGTACTGTCTCCAAGAAACTCCTTGCATTTTATTTCCAGCTTGGAAGAGAAAAAAAAATATTTGCCTTTAGTAAATATAGAACCCTTCAAAGCAGTTTCATAGGAGCCCTTTTGTTGAGCAATAATGTAAATATTATCTCAAATGTAAACAGCTCTCAAATGTACCAGTTGTACCACAGTTCTGTCCTCTGATTTGTTCTGAGCCTGGGAAAAAAAATGTTGCCTTCTTTACTGAGATTACTGTGTAGTCTGGGCCAGTATTAGCAACTATGCCAGACCTGGGAAACATTTGCCACCAACCTTTCCCACTTCTAAACCAGGAACAAAAGCAAACCATTGAATCTCTCCAAAAGTATAAGCTCATTCTTTTGCACCAGGCAGATGATCCATTTTGCACTGATATGAATGGAAGGCATTTCCGTTTTCAAGGTCTTGCCCTTCAGCTTTATAGGGAATGGTGTTCACAAAAATATAGGTCAAACCTTCAGATGATTGGTCCCCTGAAGGAACCACCACCTGGTTAAAGCAGCCATGCCCAGGTCTATCACAACATGGGGTGGCCACCGTTCCTTCCTTGACCTTCCTTTTGAACACCTGTGCCTCTTCTCAAGCAATCACTGTACCAAAATTTGACACTCTGGGTTGCGTGCCTACAAGTAGCTAGGCTAGCAACACCAGACAGCTACTGTTTCAGACTGAGTCTTAGATCCAGGTTTCTGCAGAAAAGGCAAACACTGGATGAAGCATGATATAAAGGGCCAGAAGGAAAAAAAAAAGAGAGAAAGAGTACAGATTGCACAGATGAACCACTGAAGCCACAAACCATTGTGAATATGCTGTCAATTGTACCTGCTTTAAGCACAGCTATTTCAAACTGATCAAAGTGGTTATGGTACTACCTGGCAGCCTGTCTAAACTAGGCCTCCCAACATTAGAAGAGTCAGGACAGCTCTAGAGTAGATGGAGACATAGGAAGCACTGTTCGCTATAGCTGTAACTGATTTGCTTATAAATCAAAGGATATGGTTAAGTTGTGTTTTCTTTTTTCTTGTTTGTACTCAAAGGTAAAAAGCCCTGGAAAGCCAAGTATAAATCAACTTCAGAAGGGTGAATCTTTTGTTCATTTGTTTTAAATTTTACTGTTTAATAAATCACCAAAATCAAAGTAGTCCTTTGTAGGCCTTTAATGGACTATTTAGCAGGCCTATAGACAAGAGCCACCTATACATGGGCTCCAGGGGGGTGGGTTAGAGTAACTCTCAGGAGGCACTTTAATTAACATGCCTGCAATATCTTGTGTATTCAGCATGTGCATTTCAAAATGTCAGTGGGGGCGCTTTGACTAAAGTTAATTGAATTAGCTTTAGTTAAAGTGCTCCTGCTGCCATTTTGAAACACAGGGACTCTGGATACACGAGACACTGCAGCACACTGGAGTATTCTGATTACAGCAATCAATCGGGTCTGCTCCAACACATTCTAATTGGAACACGTCAGAGCATGTGTAAAAGTGCCCAGAAGTGGTTAATGCCATTCAGTATATATTTGTAAATAGCTGGGTTTGGAAAAAGGACCTCATGAAATGTTGTTTAGACAATAGCTTTCATCCATTCTACTGTATTTAAAGTCCATTTGTTAATTGAGAGTCCATCTTCTTAACAGCGTGTGTACACATGACATCTGCAACTATTTTATCTATTGTTATAAGCTATGAGATATTGGTGAATTGCAGAGCGCCACAGATAAGAATGGAAGTTTAAAACAAATAAACAAACAAACTTGTAGGTTACTTCTGTTTTGATGGTTTAAAAAAAAATCCCACACAATAGAAGGTTTTGGAAGAGGTAAAATTAAGTTTATTCTTTTAACACAGAAACAGGAAAAACAGAGAAGGTGGAAAGGGAGAAAAGGAAGAAATATAACTTAAAACGTAAG
The DNA here is from genome assembly GCF_000455745.1 of Alligator sinensis. Lineage (NCBI taxonomy): Eukaryota > Metazoa > Chordata > Crocodylia > Alligatoridae > Alligator > Alligator sinensis. The sequence goes on from NW_005842532.1 coordinate 153,094, forward strand.
AGGTTTATGGAGCATGGATCTGTGTAGCAGGTACTCTGACATCATGCATTCTGACTTTATAAGACTTCAATTTCTGATTATTGCTTTGCTGATGAATTCTTCTAATTGTTGTGCCAAAAGGATATGGTGTAATAATACACCAGGGCAAGTTCTGTTGTTTCACCTTAGGAGATTTTTCATTTGTGTTGCCCGGTTGGAACAAAACAAAGACTTTTTGTCCTTATGCCTTCAATTTAAATGCGAGTCCAGAAGACTCCTCATATCCCTACGTATCTATCCTGAGGCACATTGCTGAGGGATCTTCAGCTTCTTTTATGATTCTAATAGACCTCCGAACAAGCAGCAGTATATGATAAAGCAGATTTCCTGCAGGGTTCCCACAAAACCTTCTAAGCAGGAATTTCATTTTCAGTGGTCTCCCTTTCTTCTTAGCTAAAAGCTACAAATTCAGAATTTATAATGGAATCAAAAGGACCCATTTTTTTCTCCACTTCTAATTGTCAGGAAAGACAATATAGCAAACTTATACTAAGGTAATCTTTGTATACATTTGAAAACTGAAATTTTCTGGAGGCATGAGAGACAGTTTTAAATAAATAACCTAATTTTGCACCATCCCAACCTGGTCTACATTCATTCTACTGCTACAGAACTTTGCTAGGATTGATATAATCCTACATCAGTGCAGGCCTCTGTAATGTTAAACTGCCAGCTCAGTGCATTTTATAGTAATGTCCACTTTACTTTGCATTATACTTGGATATTAACCTAAATAAGGTAACACTACACTCATTATTTTTTACCACTTCAGGGAAAGAATTTTGCACTGCTTGCATATCCAAGTCTCATATTGTACTCGGGTAATACAGGATCTGCCCCCAAAGGTAGCAAGAAGTTAGCTGAATCTTTATACCTATTTTGAGTTCTAGTTCAGGTTGTGCCCACCTCTGTTCGATCAGGCGCTCTCGTGCGGCCTTAGCCCAGACAACTGATCGTGCCTGTCCTGGGCTTGCGGGTGGACCCCAAAGACTACCCCAGCTGATGTCAGGGGATCCCTTTGACTCTCCTGCCACAAATTTGAATGTTACCTCAGTGGAGGGGTTCCCCTTTGAGGCAGCCTCCCGGCGGGCACTCACGGGGCTTCGACCTCCGCTACACCCCGGCCACTCGCCACCTTGGGTCGCCGGTCCTCGGGCCCCCTAGGCGTTCACTGCTCTGCCTGACCTCTTCCCGCGACCTGCCAGCTATGTGCCAGTATCTTTGTGCCTTGATGTGCGGGCTCCAAAGTCCTTGGACCGTGTCCCACCGATCCGAAATCCTGACACCCTAACCCATCCACCCTGTGACTTAACGTGCAATTCCCTACCACCGTGATAGCTGAAGTACTAAAGCTACAGGGCCAGGAGGCAACGAAGGATGCCCCTGGCCTGTGGGCCCCGTGGATCCCCCTGTGCCAAACTACTCAACCCTAGTGGTTTGCCCTACTCGGGCATTGAGTCCCAGCCTTTATCCTAGGGTTGTAGTGGGCCCCGCCCGTCACTGGTTTTGTCCCTCCTTGGGTCTTCAGTCACCCTTCGGCGACACCCGGTAGGGCCCCACCGGCCACGCCCCTGTTACCTCCTCTCCGAGGCTTTTGCTGCAGGTTCACTCCTTGGTCTCAGTGCCGGCTTGCCCCGATGCTGCTCTCTCTGCATCTGTATCCGGTTCCTCCACGGGTGCTGCTGCCAGTTCTGCTGCACGTGTAGCTGCTGGAACACTTCTGACTTTGCTGCTGCCTCTGCGGACGACATCCCTGCCACCTCCGTCAGCTCCGCTGTCAGCTTCGCCGCCGGCCTCTCCACTGATGTCGCTGCAGGCTTTCCTGCCGGCTCTGTTGTTGGCGTCGCTGCCGGCTTCTCCGCCGGCGTTACTGCCGACTTCCCTGCCGGCTCTCTTGTTGGCATCGCTGCCAACTCCATCGGAGCCTCTCCTCACTCCGCCCCTGACTTTCCATGCTGCCTGACGCAGCAGCTGAGCCCCTCTGGGTGAGGGCTGTCTCCTCAAGCCTCTGTTCGTTTGCCCCCCCGCCGCATCCTTGGGGCAGCTTCTTATTTCCACCGGGCAGCGTCTCCCGCCCATGCTGCTCGGCCGCAGCTGAATATAAGCACGGCTGATCAGCTGTGATGGCGGTCTCGCCACGTGCGTCTCCTCCTGCTCTTTGGGCTCTGCAGGAGGTAAGTTAGGTTCTCCTTTGGCCTGGGGCCCTCCTGCAACCCCAGCTCCCCTGGGACACAGGTTTAGCAAGAATTTAGCAAAGTGGTATGTCAAATAGGGCCACCTCTCACCATCAATCAGACCAAATAATATTGAAACAAACAGCATTAGTGCTCAAGTAAGAGAATACATTTTACTTTATTATACACCATGGGGTAAAAGAAAAAATAGTAGAAGTATGAATTGCCAAAAATTATGAAATATAGTATTTTGATTTGCAGCACAGCAGTTTAATTTTTCTGTATAAAAAAGTTTTATATTAAGCCAGTGAAATATCAGGTAGTGATGATCAACTGTTATATTTGTAACAAACAAGCACCTGGCCTACTGAGCATTGCAAGTCAAGACTTGTAATTGTGACCATGAGTGAAGGGAAAGTGGCAAGTGGGTAAGAGATTGAATGGTGAAGTTGTAACTTTGAATCAGTATGGTTGCCAAGTGAGATTAAAAAAAAAATCAGTTCAAAGAACAAGGATACAAGTAGGTTAGGGGTAAATTTCATCCCTTAGTATGGCAAAGCAGTAGAAGTGGGATTGCCCACATGGCACAGCTCAGTGCTGAAAGGATTGCATATCTACTGGGTAATCTTATTAAGAGAGATGCAGTAAATTCTGAGGGCATGCCATGACAAAAGGAAAAACTTAAATGACACACATAATCCATGAATGCAGTCGAGTGACAAAACTGAATCATAATATGAAACAGCTAAATAGACATGTGACAGAAGAGAGAAAATGTCTGATTTTATAAGATGATGCAATTACAGGTTTTGGAGAGAAATAACTGTTAGAAAGTAGAGCAGGGATTTTTCTCTGCTTGAGTATCTAGTTCATTAGAGTCTTGTTCTCTAAGCAATATAAGTAAATGTAATATAAGTCGGGTGGCATTGTTATTGCTGCTGCCTCAACATAGAAAGTGGCACCAAAAAGTATCATATACCCCCACTGGAGGAAAGCAAATATATTTGGGATTTTCAGACAAAGTGAAATAATTATTCTGGCATTGAATCTACCTTTTTTTCCCCCTAGTAAAGTATCATCTTGCAAGACAAAGCAATACAATACATCTAGAAGATGATGCATTCAGGACAGGCCTCATGAGGTTATCAAAATATAAATGTTTCCAGGTATAATATTTGGAGTAGGAGATGAATACATCAGAGGAATGACCTAGCCTGAATATAAATAAAAGCTTCCTGAAAATTATATTTATTTGGCTGGAAAATAGCTGTCTGGGGGGTCAGATTCCTATTTCCTGACACCCTTAAAACCCATCGAAACAAAACAGTAGAAAAATATACTGAACAATCCAAGTAAAAATAAAGGATTTCTAATGACTATGAGATTTAGAACAGTGTAAAAAAGTCAACTATCAGAAACATGGAAGTGTACCATCAGGATCATATTTTATTCCTCAGAGTGCTGACAGGATCTAAGTATTAAGTAGCAGATTATGGAAGATTATGTATTATATCCCCAATAGCAAGTCATCTAGAAAACTGGAGTACCTAAGACGTCTGCCATAAAGAGAAGAGCACCAAAACAAAGTAGGCAAGGTTCTTTGGGCAAATTTGATATCACTTATTAGATCAACATTTTTAGTTGGTCTAATAAAAGATATTGAATTTACCCAAAGAATTAGACCAACATGGCTGCAATCTATAGATTCCTCTTACCAATTAATGGAGTTTGGACTTGTACCTAAATGTACATTTTCAATATTGTGCCTAGTCAACAACTGGATAAAGGAACAGATACAAGCTGGCCATGCGAGGTACACATGGGGAGTATACAAATACAAACATATTAAAAGCATTTGTGATTTTTTTTATTGGCTAGTTGTACATCACTACCAAAAAAGCTTAAGCAGTGTCCATAGAACATTATTATGGCTAGCTCTGGCCATAACACTTCTTTTGTTCCTATGTACCTGGTTATGTGTGCAGCTTAAGGCTTCATGCTTCTGAATGGAGTTCAAAATTTTCTCTCCAAAGTCTATAGTACCATACATCCAGCTTCAGGCCTCCCCCATTCTGTAGGTCATTATTCTCTATCCCTTTATCTCCATGATCATTACTCCAGCTGCAGGAACGGAAGCAGGTGAAGAGAACCCAAAAACATCTTCCTCTTTTGTTTCTAGCCCAGGGACCCTGTATTAACACTTGAAGACGGTTCCCTTTTTTCTCCTAGGCTGATTCCTACCTTTTCTGTTTGCCAGTCTTTCTCCACACACTATTTCTTCTGCAACTCTCGGCCTAGAACATTAAGGATTCGAGCACAACCAACAACCTCCAGCCTCTGCATGTGCTACCTTTATTCCATCTGGACTTCATGCTTTTCCAGCACCTGTTTCTAATCAGCTGCTTGATCACAGCTGTCAGAGGTAATAAGCTCCTTCATTAGCCCTCTTCAGGCTACTGCTATGGTTTATATATTATCACTGTCCCATAATAATACAGAAACTGGCACATATTACTAACGTGTATAGACTATATTGCATAAGACATCATCTACAGGATCTGGATTGTTATTCTTATTTTGAAAACTGATCATAACTGGTCTTTCTGAAGAAAAGTAAATATATCAATCTTATTTTAAAAGTAAAGATGTGTAACAGCACAGAAAGTATCTGTGCACAGTGAAAAAAGCATGAATTATTCAAGGTTCTGTATGTTGCTGGCTTGCAACATTACAGCTGAAATGAAGATAAATGAATAGTGAGCTGGGATCAGTGTTTTGGGACCTGTTGTGAACTCTAACATTATACCCAGCACTTTTGCTGAAATACAGTCTTACAGGTTAGCCATTTTTAATGGTGGTGGTGTTGTGAATTATGTATCATATTTACTTGAATGCAAGATGAGGTCCCCCCCCAATCAGCATGGGGGGAAATGTTTCTTGTCATACATTCATGTACAAGGAAACCACACTGTAAACACTGTCTATTTTTGAACTGCTGCTGTTGGGGGATCATTTTATATATTGGGTCATCTTGTAGTCAAGTAAATATGGTAAGTACAAAATGGGGTTTTACTGAAGGAGCTTTTGTATTAGGGTGGAACCTGTTACTTGGTCTACCTACAGCAACTAGGAATAAACTGGAAATAGGAAAGGGGGAAGTACTTCTATGGAGAAGAAAAAATATGTGAGAATTATAACTAATTTCCTCCTACAAAAAGGATGAAATTAAAAATCTATGGGGAGTCACCTTTGGTAGGCATTAGGCTGTGTGATAAGAAGTAAGGAAAATTCTGGGTTTAGCAACACCTTTTGTGTTAGAAATAAGGAGGTAAAAAAATCACAGAATTGGGAGAGACAGCAAGAGCCCTGTAATCTAGAGGTAGCCATCTTGCAGTATGGGTGCCACCAGTGGCATGGACAGCCTCTCTGTGTTGCATAGAATCATAGAAAATTAGGGTTGGAGGGGACCCCAGGAGATCATCTAGTCCAACCCCTGCTCAAAGCAGGACCATCCCCAACTGGATCATCCCAGCCAAAGCTTTGTCTAGCCAGGTCATAAAAACCTCCAAGAATGGAGATTCCACAACCTGTTTGGGTAACCTGTTCAAGTATTTTACTACCTTCTTAGTGAGAAAATTTTCCTAATAATTAACCTAAACTTCCCTTGTTGGAACTTGAGACCATTTCTCCTTGTTCTGTCATCTGCCACCAGTGAGACCAGTCTAGCTCCATCCTCTTTGGAACCACCCTTCAGGTAGTTGAGGACTGCTATCAAATCCCCCGAATGCCCCAACACTCTCCAAAAACATCCTGGATGCCTGCATACTGCTGTATTGCCCTCCCAGCAGATGTCAGGGTGTTTGAAGTCCCCCATGGGAACCAGGGCCTGTGATCGGGAAATTTCCGCTAGCTGTTTGAAGAAAGCCTCATCTACCACTTCTTCCTGGTCTGGTGGTCTATAACAGACTCCCATCATGACATCAGCCTTGTTACTCTCTCCTCTGACCCTAACCCAGAGACTTTTGACAGGACTGTTTCCCGTTTCATACTGGAGCTCTGAGCAATCATATGCTTCTTTTACATAATGTGCAACTCCTCTTCCTCTTCCTTAAAGAGGCTATGGTCTTCACCATAGCCTCTTTAAGGCTATGGTGAAGACCATAGCCTTAAACCCAAATTTTTATGCAATGCAGTTCCACTTAACTTGCATCTAGAACTAGAAAGCATTGTTTTGCTTTCTTTCTTGGCAACATGCTTCTTCATTACTGAGATGACTTCCCCAACCTTTCCTACCCCCTTTTTACAAGATTCCTCTGTACAATCCCCTGTTTCATATGGCGTGTTTTCCTAAGGTTTCAGGAAAGGTTTATCTCTCAGAAGCATTCTGGACACGAGCATCTCCAACAACATGAATGCATTCCTCTACTAAATAAATACCACTTTAGTTCAGAGCACGCTTCTTTTGTCAGTATGGTCATATCTTAGCCATGTCCTCCTTCATTTGATCAGAACCTGTTCTAATACTTAACAAATTAAGAAGTGGCTGCTCATATCTTGTCTCATTTTGCTGAGCCCCCTGATTTCTTCCATGCCTCATTGCTTCTTCATCAGCTTCTTTGCCACCAGTTATGATTCTACCTCTTGCATATTCCACTCTCAATGGTGTTATATCTTCCTGATTGCTCCTCATTGGGCATGTCTACATTGTCCCCCAGGCCTTCTGCCAGCTGCGGCTGCTCTGACCGGGCTCAACATGCTGCGGTCCTGGGTGCACGTGAAGACGCGACACCCGGAAGCAATAAACTTTGGTGTGATATGCACACGAATGTATTGCTCCATGATAATAGTAACATGTAGATGCACCCATTAAAAAGTACATAAAATCCTTTTCTGCTTTCATTGCTAGTGTCCTAATGTTCCCATGTGTCTTGTTTGGTTCTTTCTCCTCTTTTTTCATAGTTATAGTTTCATAGTAGCTAGGGTCCGGAGGGACCTAAACAGGTCATCTAGCCTGACCCCCCTGCCACAGGCAGGAATGAATGCTGCATTCACAAGACCCTAGCATTGTTATTACTTCTATGTAGTGAAATTAGTCTCTCTTCCAACTTGTTCAAAATTTCAGCTTAAACATTTTAGACTCTGTGCAGCCTCAACAAATCAAAAGCAAGATTCTCATGCAATCCTTCCTGGATTCCAGGATCTGGCAGGGCTTCTGGGGCAGTTCTGCCAAGTGGACTAATGTATATTCCTCATGCTTCCAGAGTTTGCAGTTCTGGGATAGCCAGCCAAGCCAGGACTTCCAGGGTCTTAACCGTGAAACTGGCAGCCTAAAAGCACGGGGAAGCCTGAGGGATATCTGGGCTTCTAGGCCTCCTGCCAAAGTAAGGACTTGAAGCCTGGAAAGTCTTGGATTTGCCTTCAGGGTTTGCTGCCCTGCTGTCTGAACTGCTCCCAGACTGGGGATCTGAAGCCTTTCCCCAATTGAGCTAGCTGGCTCAGGAGTCTAGAAGTCCAGAAGCCCCTGGATCAGGGCTGTCCCAGAGCCTGGCAGCTATACAATCCTAGGAAGCACTTTTTGAAAACATTTTGTTTTACATACTGGAAATGAAAAGAGCCTTGCCAGGTGTTAAATATGAAATTATCATATTGGAAGCTCAAATTATTGTATTTTCTGGAAAATGATTGTACACTGAAAAAAAAGAAAGAAAAAAGTATGCCAATAAGTCATCTTCTTATTTACTTCGTATTCCTTACTTTAACTCACCAGTGAGTGAGGGAGGGAGAACTGGGCCCTCAAAGTTAAAGCGTTTCTTCATTTTGAGGCAAATGGTCATAAAAAAGTGCTGACAGGAAACCTGGAAGTTGGTTAAGACTCCCTGAGAGTGACTTGGGTTTTGCATATGCTGCATCATTTAACTACCTCAAAAATGATTGTACATTTTGAACACTTTTAGTATTATTTCATTGTACAAGTGTTGACATTATCATAGAAACAAAATAATTATCATACACTTGGCAACCCTGAATGACAAAAGAAAGTTTACTTTCAGTTTCAAACCACCTCAGACCAAAATCGAAACAACCCGCATTCTCACTTTGCCTATTTATGGTTGTGAAGGCATAATACTGTGACAGACTAAGGCAGGAATATCAAAAGTATCTGGCCCTATGTGGCACAGGACTGTTCCATGTGCCAGATTAGGCCCATGGACCCTCTCCCATCCCCCAGAATACTGAATCTAGTGCTTGCTCACTGTGTACAGTCCAGATCCTGCTGTGGCCAGAAGAGATGCTGTCTGTGGTGCGGTTCAACCAGGAGCATGTAGCGCAAATCCCAGAACAGCTGGAGTGAGCATCACACTGCATGCAGTGCGTGCCCTGGCCAAGCTGTGCCCCACACAGTGCCTGCTCTAGGAACCACAGCACATAGCACCTGCTCCAGATGGTCCTGGACCTGCACTGCACAGTGCTTACAGGTGCTGTAACCATAAAAACTGCCAGTGTCCACTCCTGCGAGGTGTTGCATAACAACTGGGCTGGTGAAAAAGCCACTAACTAGTTAAAGCTGAACAAAGCAGTTTCAAGTTTGTCAAAATAGAACCTTTGTCAAGGACAGTGAGAAGAAGATGTTCAGAAAAAGAGAAAGTGTGATAAACCTGCCTGTCTGGGTGTCTTTATGCATACAGGGTTTTAGAAAAAATACTCAACAGTGAAAACTCAATTATGCAAATAACCTAGAAATGGCCAGTAGCAATAGCAATAGTCATGGTAAAAAGAACGACTATGCAAGTAACAAAAGGTATAAAACAGTTTGGGGAAAAAGGGTCATTAGAACTATGCTCCTGACCACCCGAGCAAGACCCTGAACTGTTTGATCAACAGGAGAGGGAGCAAGATTGGCTTGCAAAGTAACTAGTATATTTCTGTGTACAGAAGTATGTGCTAGCTGCTAAATAAACCTGCATTAGTGAAGTGGAATCCTTTGTCTCTCAAGCATCCTCTCTCAACAACTCACTAGTTCCCCAATCCAGGGCTTTGGGTAACAGCACCACATGCAGCATGAGTCTTGGACTGGCTGGAGCAGGCACTGCATGTGACAGTGCCGGAGGTGCCAGGGTGAGTGCTATGTGTGGCATGCATTCCAGAGCAGGAGGCGCGTGTAGCACAATCCAGCTGGGGTGAGCACTACATGCAGCGTAGTGCCTACTGTGGGATCTGCAATACACACCCTTGGCCAGATGGTGCAGCACACAGTGATTGTTGAAGCTGTTCCAGGATCTGTGCTGCAAGCACCTACCTGTGCAACATGGCTCCAAGGTGCCTGGGGTGTGCAGTGTGCATCTGAAGCCCAGCCTCTGGGGCTGGTCTGGAGTGTGTCATGCTTTGTGTGGGTCTGCGTAGAACTAGGGAGCAGCAGGGGCTGGATGGTGGGAGTCTGCAAGCCAGATCCAGCTTGTGGGACACATGTTTGATACCCCTGGACTAAGAGGAAGTGTCCTACCTAAGGATGCTACTTTTTGCCTCAGTAGTGAATATATACTATGGCTCACAATCACAAACTGATGCTCAACTGTTGGGTGAAGCTAGCAATAGCTACACCTCCAACATAATCATACAAATTCTGGAACCTAGCTATCCTTTCTCCCAATTCTTCCACTCATCCTTTCCTTTATTTATTTTAAGGAATAAACCACACAGGTGAGTACTTTTTGCCTGGGTTTACTTGGGGTGATGGCTATATGTCAGAGTTATCTTTAGAACTTAGTTCTATAGGTACAATGGCATATGCTTCTTTCTACCCACCAGCAGATTCACGCTAGGAAACCCTAATTTGTCTCTTATTCATGACAATATCTTAGCTTAACAACTCTTGCCTCCCCTTGTTTTTACAGAGGGTTGTCATAAGTTCTATGCAGTTTTCACTTCAGTAACAAGATTATCTCTGTTGTCTTTTGGTAGTAAGAATACTGAGAAAAACTGATGGGAAGCTATCTAACTACCAAGGCGCACAGGAAAGCTTTTAAAGATGATCACTGCACTTGCACTCTATGAAAGGCAATGGAGTTTGTTTCTCCTCTCCTCCCTCTCATTACTTTCTTTGGTTTCAATAGCTTGTTGTAAAGTTCATCGGGCATTTTGAAAAGCAGGGCTGGAAAGGACCTCTAGAGGTCATCTAATCCAATCCCCTGCCTGAGGCTGGTTCATTATTATCCAAACCATCCTATACACATCTGTTTTCTAATATATTAGCAAAATTAACAAAACTACACTATCAACCCTCACACAACCACAAGATATAACACCCTAACCTGCCACAGATAGAGGAGGAGAACCACAGCAGCCAACATCCTCCTGCTCCAAATTTTGTTACAATACGCTGGACAGAAACCAAGACAGATGCCTGCTGCTACAAAGGATGCCCCCCCCACCCCCAAGTCCATATCATCTGACCATGGGGTAAAATTCTTTCCTGCCCCCAAATATGACAATCAGTTTGTCTGAGCTGGGGAACAAGACCCTTCAGCCAGGAATCTCTGCACTTAAGTCTCAGCAGGAGCATTGACACACCCCAGTCAAAATCCCTAGCCTTGAATGCAGCCAGCATCAAATGCTTCTGAGGAAGGTAAGCCCCATTCTTCCCCTGCCCCCACTACCCCAGGTATGTAGCAGCAAGAGGAGAACATACTTCCTTCCTGGCTCCATGTGGCAGTCAGCGAACCTCTCAGAAGAATGGGAAATACTCACAGCAGAACATAGGCATAGCTATGTCTAGATCATTCGTGACCAATGCCTGTCCAATCTTCTCTTGAATGCCTCTGGTGATAGAGATTCCACAACTTCCGTAGGCAGTCTATCCCACTATTATTTCTTGGTATCAAATCTAAGCCTACTTCACTGCAATTTGTCCACATCCTACTCTCCACAGCAGGAGAGAAAATGTATGCTCTCTGTGAGGATTTGTCAGGGATATAGGCAGCTGGGCCTGTAGACAGGCCCCTGAAGGGCAACCAGGAGATCAGCGGGATGGGAGTGCAGGTTACCAGGGCATCAGGTTGGGGTTTGAAGCAGAGATCCAAGAGATATAGTTTGGGGTGCAAGCCAAGGTCAGAAGCCAGGAGAATCAAAGTGCCAGACATCAAGCTCCACGGAAGATCCAAGAGCAGGGTCAGGGAAAATCAAAGTTGAGGTTAAGCTAGGAGACAAGAGCCAAGAGATCCTGAGTCAGCAGTCAACATGAGGCTTGCCAGAGTAGACTGAAGCTTTTGTTAAGGCATGCCTGCCTGCAGCTGCAGGTGTGCTTGAAAATGCTGAGTAGTGCTCTAAGCAGCCAAGGCAGCCACAGAGAACTGGAGCAGTCACATTAGCCAGTGATCAAGGTCATGTGCCTGGCCCTGACACTCCCTCTTCTTTATGGCAGCCCTTCAAGTACTTGAAGACTGTTATCATGCCTCCTCTTCATTGACTTTTCCATAAGCTATACATTCCCTTTTCCTTCAGCCTGTCCACATATGACTTGCTTTCCAAGTCCTTTAGCATTTTTATCACCTACCTCTGGACCCTCTAACTTCTCCATATCATTTTTAAATGTGGAGCCCAAACTGCACACAATACTACACTAGATGAAACCTAAACAGTGCTGAGCAGAGAGGGTCTATCACCTCTGGTGTCTTGCTCCTAATACTTCTATTGATGCATCCCAAATCCTCATTTGCCTTTTTTGTGTGGCTACATTACACTGCAGGCTCATATTGAATCTGTGATTTACCAAGACTCCCAGATCCTCCTCTGTAGTGCTGCTGTCCAGCCAGGTGTCACCTATTTTGTATCTGTGTTTTTGATTATTCTTCCTGAGGTATAGCATTTTGCATTTTTCAGCACAGAATAACATTCTGTTAGTTCTATCCAAGTTTTTCAGTCTATCGAAATCCTTCTGAACTGTGCTCTTGTCCTCCATCATGTTCATTATCCTTCCCAGTTTCATGTCATCTGCAAATTTGCTCAAGAAATTCTCTCTCACAGTTGGTTAAATAATATAATTTTTGTTCTATTTTGCTCAAAAGGTACATTGGTAAGTTTGTTGGCCAACATTTTGGTCTTTGATATCTGTTTTTCAAGAATAATATATTTTTCTTTGAGTACATTGAAGGTGTATATCACTAGCATCTAAATACTTTTTTTTTAATAAATAGGTTTACATTTTTGTGTTTTCTTGTATGAAGAATTCTGCCCTTAAATATTTTAAACAGCTAAGGTCAGCCACTAGTTCATCAATCATTACTCAAAAGGGCCCCTAGACATGTTAAAAATACCTTTGTCTTGCCTACAGAGCACAATCAAGGAAAACCTCACAAAATAAAAGAAGAGAATAATGCCGGCTGAGGTAAATGACTTGATTTTTTTCAACAATGTAGGGAATAAACTGTGCTGACTTTTTATGTATGTGTATATTAGTACAGGAAATAGACACAGATGTGGGAGCAGGGGGGTGGGGAAGGAAGCTGCACACAGAAAATAATCGCTGCCATGTCAATACTGGAACACTTAGTAGCTGAAGGTTGAAATTCAGGCCACAACAAATAGGTTGGACTTTGAATTCACCATACAAAGAATGAGTCTTACCAGACCAGTTATTGTTTTACTTTCTGAAGCTGGCATGCTCCAAATGAAGGGAAACAACTCAGTAAAGGAAGAGAGTAGTTTCTCGGCAACCCAAAACTGACTCATGTTACTGGATTCATAACTAGGAGTGAGAAAGCACACGACAGGTTCTATACAGAGATTTCTTTGTCAACCATAACCAGCCCTAAAGGAAGAGGATTGAAAAGTAAATATGAGACAAACATTAAATTAAAGCAAAATGTAACTCCAGTCCTGATACAGCAAGAGTTTTAGGGAATGAGGAATTTTCTTCCTGCTTTCCCTCAAATGATTTGCTTGCAACAGTTTGTGATTATTTCAATAAAAGAACTAGTATTGCACTGTACTGGCACATAGAATAGCATAGTAAATCTCTTTTGGTCAGATGTTTTAAAACAGAAAAACAGTCAGCTGAAATTATTTTTATACTGTATAGACAAAAGGGCTTAGCATTAAACAACAATATAGGTTTTTGAAAATTAAAGCTGGACACTGGAAATGAATTGTATTTCTTGACTTGTGTTGAACTACGGTGACGCTAGTCCACTAAAAGATGTTCCTGTTTTTCCTCCCATTAAATATTTATCTGAGTTACACCCCTGCCCCCTTTTTTTAGCCATAGTATATGTATTTTTAAAAGAATATTGGAATATCCAGTCTGGCTGTTCACTGTGACAACATAGGCTTCTTTGGCTTTTCCTGATTGTTTTTTTCCCTTCTAAATGCACTGTGAAGTGCTCTTCTGACTAAGCACATGTTTCAGTGGAAGTTAACAGTAGACCAAGTCAGTCAGATTTACGAAGATGGTTATATTTTTCTTGAACAAAGGCGCTTTCCAGCATTGAAGCTTTAATATTTTAATTTGATATAAGTGTATGCATGTGTGTTAGTTTCTTTTTCTTTTTAACAGAGGAGAGAAAGAAGTGACCTGTGCTCAGTGGCAGCGTTCCATGGTCCCAGTTTTCATCTCAACTTTTTGATCTTTGGTTGGTTTCCCTATCTTGTCTGGAGGCAATTTTCTGCAATGACTCATTAGAGATATTGTGCAGTAGTTTTGTTTACTTTATGATGGCATTTTGGTAATGGGAATAGGGAAATAAAAATGCAGTTGTACAAAAGGACAGGCCGGGGAGAGGGGGTGACTGGCTTGGTAGTAGCACTCACTGTTGTGAAGAATTTGCAGGGTTTGGTAGAGCACAAGCTTAGCAAGTTGGCAATGTGGCATTGTGCACAAGACTTTTAGAACTTTATTATAAAAATATTAAAAGGAAAAAAAAGTTAAAAAAAAAAAGGTTTTACAAGGGGCTGGGCATGAAAGCATTCATCTCTCAGTCTGCATCATAACCAGAAAATTGAAACTGTTCTCCCCCCCACGCCTGCCACCACTCCCTTACCACTTCTCCAATGCCTTTCACAGTCACACTTTTTAGACTAGCTGGTCATAACTTCCATTTACTGGGTCAGACCATAGGTCCATCTTGCCCGGTATCCTGTGTCACAGTGGCAGAGAATGGGTGCTGAGACAGAGAATGAACAGGGTATGACTCTTCCACTTGCAGCCTCCAGCATTTAGGGTCTAGGAGGTTCTCTTATGCTCAGTAGTCACTGATGCACCTTTTTCTCCAAGAATTTGTCCAATCCCTTTTTGAATCTTGCTAAACTGTCAGCTTCCATGACATCTAGTGACAGTGAGAGCCACACTTTAAGTACAAGCTGTGTGAAAAAAATTCCTTTTATTAATTTTAAGCTTACTACCTACTAGTTTGTCATTTTGTGACCCCCACTAGTTCTCATATTAAGAGATAGTAAATAATAAATCCCTATTTAATTTTTCTTCACCATTTAGTGTTTTGTAAACACTTAAGCATCTTTCTTCTAAACTGAATAGACCTAGTCTCTTCAGTCTCTCCTCATATGGAAGCCCCTCCATTCCACTAATCATCTCTGCTGCCTGTCTCTGGACCGTCTCTAGTTCTATAATCTTTCTGAGATGTGAGGACCAGAACTGGGCACAGTATTCAAGGTGTGGATGCACCATGAATGTATAAAGGACATAATATGCCTTTTTGATGGTTGCTGAGAACTGAGCTGATGTTCTTCGTTAACTGCCCACAGTGATTCCAAGATCTTTCCTGTGTAGGTATAGTTTGGGTTATTTTTGCCTATGTGCATCATTTCACACTTGTTTACATTGAATTTCACCAGCCATTTGGTTGTCCATTCACCCAGAGAGTTGGCCAGCTCACTATTCACCCCTTTTTTTCCCATAGTATTTATGAGTATGTTAAATAGCACTAGTCCTAATACAGATCCCTGGGGACCCTGCTGTTTACTTCCTTCATTCTAAAATCTGACTATTTATACTTGCTCTGTTTTCTATCTTTAAGCCAATTTCTAATCCATTAATGGACCTTCCCTATATTCCTGTGACTACCTAACTTTGTAAAGACCACTTGATGGGGGACCATGTCAAAGGCTTCTTAGAAGTTTAGCTATGCTATGTCAACCAAATCACCCTGATGCACCTGCTTATTGACACTCTCAAAAAACTCTAGTAGGTTGGTGAGGCATGTTTTCCCTTTGACAAATCCATGTTGATTCCTCCCCAGCAACTCATGTTTATCCATATGCTGAACAATTCTTTTTTATTATTATTGTTGTTGTTGTTGCTGTTTTGATCAGTTTTACAGGAACAGAAGTAAGGTCATCTGTTTGTAGTTTACTGGGTCCCCTATAGAGACTGATCATCCAAAAGCCCAGCTGATTCCCTGGCATCTTTTCAGTATCTAATGTACTTAAAGAAATGTTTATTGTTACCTTAATTGTCTCTAGCAATTTTCTCCTCAAATTCTTTCTTAGCTTGTCTTATTACAGTTTTACATTTGACTTTCCAGAGTTTGTGCCCTTTTTTATTTTCCTTATTTGGATTGGTCTTTCATCTTTTGAAATAAGCCTTCTTTCTGTGTATTGACTCTTCAACTCTGGCATTAAACAATGCCAGCTTTTTTTTGGTCCACTTTCCTTTTTTCTTTTCATTTTTTTTTTTTTTTGATTTGCAATATGCATTTGCTCTGTGCCTCCAATTTATTTATTTAGCATATGCAGTTTCAGCATATTGTTTCAGCCTTCTTAAGGCAATGTCATCACCAATGTAAAGAGCCTGAAGGCTACCAGCTGGCATAGTAAATGGACATGAGTCAACAATGTGAGACATGGTTTGAACTTGTCCACAACCATAGGCACTGACTATGGTTGGGGGGTCTGTGGGCTCTGGCTTCCTTGGAAAGAGGGTAGGGTGACCACCCATCCCCAATAGGGCAGAACAGTTCTGAAATGAGAAAATCAAGTCCCAGTCCTGGACAGCTTGACTCTGGAACAGCATTTGCCTTGTCCCAGATTCTTGGTGTCATGCAGGATCCAGTTTTTCTGTTCACCACAGAAAAACGTGGGAAATAGCAGGTTTCCCCTTGCAGGCTGACAGAGTTGTGCACCTCACTGCTGATGGATGGGCAAGGGGTGGCTAAACTTGTTGGTGTAGCTGGCATGGGGCTCCTGGAGGGAGGGCAGCAGGGCGGGGAGCCCCAAGCCTGCAGCAGGCAGCCTGCATCTGCCCCTGAAACCCCCCCAGGCTTCGCTCAGCTCTGCTCTGGTCATGCCACTGGCGGCATCATCTTAGGCCCTGCGCCCAGCAAAAATAAAAGTCGGCACCTATATCCACAAGGGCATTTGTTGCCATTGTGAAGGCTCCATTGGTATAGGTTTGAGGCACAGTGACCCTGTCCAGTTCAAAAATGGTTGAGAAGTGCCCAATAATGGTTAAATCCTGGTTGACTGACTTTAGGGTCAGAGATCATGTGGTGATTGTTTGGCCCTTGTGCTGACCATTCTTCATGCCACTGAGTAAGTAAAGAAAAGGCAAAGGATTTTGAAAGGGTGGACCATATTGGATGTCATGAGGGGGATTGAGCTACTGGTGGGTAGAATATGTCCCAGTGCACTGGTATGTCCAACCCAATTGCATTGTGGTCACTATTGCAAAGTCACTTGATAACACTTACAGTTGCACCAAATCCTGTGCATTATTAAAGGCTAGGTCATGAATGGCCTCTCCTCTTGTAGGTTCTAGGACTAATTGCTCCGGAAAGCAATCTTTTGAAATGTCAAGAAATTTGATCTCTTTATTGGCCTGAGATTAGATCGATCCAGTCTATTTGTGGATAATTAAAGTTCTCTATTATTATTATGTTTTCTGCTTTTGCTGCCTCTCTTGTCTCTGTTTGCATTTCTAATTTGCTGCTGCCATCCTTGTGTGGTGGTTGATTGTATATCCCCAGACATACTTTATTGAAACATGGAGTTTCTATTCACAGAGAATCTGTGATTCCTCTCATCAGCTGAAAAATCTACCTTATTTAATTCGACGCAGTCTTTGTTGAGTGTCACTCCCCCACCAGTATGACCTATTATTCCTGCCATTTTCCACTATGCAAAGTGCCTCCTTTTTACTCAGCCTGGCACATTCATGTATGTTCTGTTATATGGTAAAGTGCCAGAACTCAGGGGAGTGTTGCCTTAATTAGGAATCAAAAAGGGTGGGGAGTGTCTTTGGAGTCAGTCTCTGAGAGTTAGTTCCTGCAGCTCTTTAGGGTCACCATTTTGGCCAGGCCCAGCAGGGAATTGGCTAGGCTGATTATACTCTTTTCAGCTGCCTGGTATGAGACAGAGAAAGTGTACACAGTCTGGTAGAGAAAGAAAGAAAAAGTACTGAGCTGTATTAACAGAGGTGTCGTACAGGAGGTGGTAGTACTACTTTACTCAGTGTTGATTAGGCCATAGCTGGAGTATTTTAAGGAGGCGCTGCATTTTAAGAAAGTAGCAAAACTGGAGACGGTTGAAAGGTGAGGAAACAAGATGATAAAGGGGTTGCAGTACAATCTGTAGATGGAAAGGACTACCTTGATATGAATTAGTGCTAGAGGCCAAAGGCAGTTTACCTCATTCAGCTTTTTTGTTACGCTATCTGTAGTGAATTGTTGGCTCAAGTGAGTTACTTCAGATTACAATCGTTCAACTGATGGCAAACTTACTTCCCATCTTTATTCATGCTTTAACAAATTACATAAAAGAATGTAAGCCAATATGGAAATTGCTTTCTCTGTTGATAAATAGGCAGGAAACATTAATGCTTTAATCTAAAGCATTGCTACTTACACTGGCTCCCAAAAGTGATAGTCAAGATTGGAGTCTTGCTGTGCTAGTTAATGTACAAATGCCCACAAATGTGGCCTCTGTCCAGACAGCTGGCAGTGTCATTAGAAAAGTGAATATAACAAATTGTATGAAGGAAGGGTAAGTAAAGACTGTACAATGACGCAATGTGGTTAAAAAAGGCTAAACATTGATCTACTGTACCATAGATATTGATTTAAGCCTGCTGGCATAGCTGCGTCCTTTGTATTCTCACATTCCTTCTTCTATCGCACCAGCACAAAATTCCTTGCTCCACCAATCTCTGCTTTCACCATGTTGCTCTGAATGCCTTGAGAAGAATCTCAGAGAATGATATAATTTCCTTCACTCATAATTTGTCCTGTTTGCAATCAGCCTTACTTCTTACTGGGGGAGGAGAGGGATACGCACCTTCTTTTTAGGTAAATTCCCATGTTTTCAGCCACTAGCAATGTCTTGCATTTAACTTTGTCCCCAAGATTTGCTCCCTCCCTGTCTTGTATCTAAGAATCTGATTATATCAATTTTTTAGCAAGGATTTATACTGTTGAATAGGTAACAGTTGCTTCTCAGCCTCTTGAAGGCTCAGATCAACACCTCTGGCCTCACCCCCCAAGCTGTGCTTCATGGAGGTGGCAGTGGCACAGGGTGCTGGCGGTGCAGTGCTGGCGTCACCCCCATGCTCCGGCCTCGCTGCTGCATCCAAGGGTGGCCACACCCCACCCCACCCCCAGCAGACAGCCAGGAGCAGGAGATGGGGGGTGGGGGGTGGGAGGGAGCCCACGTGCTGGAGGCAGAGCAGCAGCACTGCGGGGCACTGGGTGGCAGTGTTCCATTCCCCTCCCCCGTCCCCCCCCGGTCATTTATGATGGGCAATTTGCTAGTTTTTCTATGATTCTACCCATCAGATCACATAGACCTGTTATCAACAAATCATATTCAACTATATCAAAGTTTTATGAAAGATCTAATAAGATGAACAGGGTACAATTTCCCCTGTCAGTCTCTAGGTGAAGATTGGCTAAGGCCACAAGCGCAGTCTCCATACTACACCCAAAGCAAAGCCAAACTGATTAGGGTCCAGGAATCCAATAGCATCCATATGTACCTGCAGCTATCATTTGACCATTCATGACTTTTCTCCAAAAGAGGAGGTGGGTGACAGAGCAGTATCTCACTGAAGAGTCAATGCTGAAATACTTTTTTTGAGCAGAGAGTGGACTATTGAAAACTTAATGTCCAGAATCCTGCTCCCCTGAAGGGAGGTATTGACAACCCCCACCAGCAATAGCTCTAGATTTCCCAGATAGCTTTTATAAGCTAGGATGGGCCCAGGTCCAGTTCACAATAGATTGCCTGCCTCTCTGTCCCCACCACATTCTCTGCATTGATGACTGACAACAATTAAAACTGATCCACATAGACCAGGAAAGACTGAGCTTTTCCAGCCCTGAATTTAGATTATGTAGCTAAATCGGTGGTCCCCAAGCCATGAGAGATATGAGCACTGAAAAGTAGGTTAACAATGTGTCACTATGGACTGCAGATGACTCAGTTTAACTAATCCTTCACCTCACAGGGACCATTGTGGGTAGGCATTAGAAGGTACATTAGAAAATTGTATTAGAAGATAACAGTCTGACCATGAAATTGGCATCTTAAGAGCATTCCAGGACACCTTATTTCCAGGGAGATGAAAAACATTAAGTCCAACATGTATTCCTTTGTGTATTAGTGCAATGTTGGATGCCATGTTTCCCTTGCTCTACCTTTGGTAGGTTAGGGTGTTAGGTTTGTGTTGAGTCAGGGTTGATGGTAGTCTTATGTAGTGTTTAGATTATGAATTGTATAGGATGGTTTGGATAGTAATGATACTGCCTCAGGCATGGGGTTGGATTAGATCAGTGGTTCTCAACCCATGGATTGTCACCCAAAAGTGGGTCACAAGAACATATGAAAGGGTCACGAACAAACTTTAACAATGGATCAACAAATTTAAGAATGGATTTTGCTTTAAAGGAGAAAAACTTGGAAAACTGTGGCTTTTCCCTTGCATGCTATCAGAGTTCTAGTCTGCAAGGGGCTGCCTGGGCCCCCACTACCTCACTCCCCCACACACACCCCCGCCCTCTGCCTCACACACTGGAGAGCTGGGGCCTAGGGGTGGGAGGCAGCAGGTTGGGAATGCAGGCAGCTGGATTGGGACTGGCCAATGTTTACAAACGGGTCCTGGTATAAAAAAGGTTGAGAACCACTGGACTAGATGACTTCTGGAAGTCCCTTCCAGGTCTACTTCTCTGATTTGATCATTTATCACCTGGGATAGCTCCATGATTATCATAGCCTTCCATGAAGTTCCACTTCAACCCGAAGGAGCCAGCCTCAGTGTGAATATTCATATTACCTGAGACCGAACCACTTCTGAGGACCAACCCTATTGGTTTAGTCATGGAATATGTTGTGCAATGAGTCAGGCAATACACTAACAGAATCCCCAGTCTATCTCTGGTCTTGAACACAATACATGCTCAATTTTGGACAATGTAGGGACTGGATTTTTTTTTTTTTTTTTATAGACCACATCTTCTTTATAGACTTTGCTACTCTGACCTTCAATCCCAGGCTGACACTGCACTCTATGGGCACATCTACATATGCTTATTAAGGCAATGCAATAAACTATGGCGCTTATTGCACTGGAGTTTATGTGGCACCAGGGAGCAATATACACATGTGTCTGGAACTGCAGCATGTTGAGCTGGGTCAAAGCAGCCCCAGCTGGCAGGGGACCCCAAGGGTCAGCCTTCCAGCTCAGGACTGCTCTGACCTGGCTCAATGTGCTGTGGAGAGGCTGGCTGGGGCATGAAGGCACTTCAGTGTGGGGCTAGCCGGCACTGAAGCACCCTCATGCCCCAGCTAGCCCTGTCAGTGCCTATAAGTGTGATGCTGTAGAGTAAAAAAACTCCACAGCAGTATAGTAATTTTATTTACAAGTACTACCACGCTGCAGAGTTTATTAGTTTACTCCAGCCTAATTGGGGTGCATATGTAGACCTGAGATGTTTAGTGTGGGGTGAATTAGTCCATTCTACAGTAAACATCTTGTCTAGATGCACCCTGTATCTTGCTGGCATTATTTGGGCAAACTCATCCAGTCAGGTCTCGGTGATATATGCAAGGTGGGTGGTCTCATTCTGAATTAACTCAGAGATAATTGATGTATTAAACAGCAACAACAACAGATTGGGATTTCCACTGGCTATGACCCTAATAGGAGAAGTTGCCATCCCACTGGATCCCTCCCAGTACTAGCTAGTTTCCACCCAAAGTCTGGGACTGACAATTGGCTCTAAATAACCACTAATTGGTGGTGGGAGGTGGGGGGAGTGGAAGGGGGAGACATTGACTGGTCTATGAGAGACAGACAAACAGATGATGAAAAATTCCATTTCACCTCTCAAATGCCAGGCATTCTCCATTGTCTTCAGATCCTGCATTGAAGTTTACTTACAGGAAACTTTGTCACTAATCCCCATTCCAGTGTAAAGTGCTCCCATCTTTGATCTGATCAGAATGATCAGGGAAAAGTAACACAATGCACATGTATCAAAGTCCCAAAAACTTACTTTGCTGAGAGTATTTTGTGTATTTATGTATCTTTGTGAATAAAGTTCTTACAAGAACAGCTTTCCCTTCTGTATTTTTATTTCTCCTTCACTTCCCCCTCCCAGTGGTTTGTTTTCTCATTTTCCATCTAATTTGGCTGTAGCTGTGGGCAGAGGAATTGTGGTGGATTTCCTCTTCCTATCCCCCTTCCTCCCTTGGTTGTAAAATGCTATGGCACCATGATACTTTATATAGTGTTGAAAAAATAATATTATTTAGTTGCTGGTCAGTGATAATCTAGTAACCTGGGGGAAAATTAAAATGGAAAATAAAGTATAAATATACTTCTTCTACCTCATCAAAATGTTCAGTGCCCTAGTGTTTGGAATATTTAGATTTGTTCCTTTTGAGCTGCACTCCCCAAGCCTTTCCCCCCTTGATTTCAGAGTAATTACTGGCAAGACATTATTTTATAGATGGCTCATTTTGCTTGCCAACCATTTGATCTCTGAGCTACAGGATAATCTCAGATCTGCACTGTCAGTCCTTGAAACTTCCCTTTCTTCATTGATTTAAAGGGTTGACATAGCTTCTATTCCTGCAGATCTGTTGTTAATCACTTCTTCTCTGGAAACACTAATTCCCCCAAATCCATGTGTGTGCTTTGTATTAAAGCATCCTGAAAAAGGCATGTTTCATGTTGGGCAATGTGTGCAAATGTAACATGTCACACTATATTTGGGCATGTCTACACATACATTAACATGCTTTAGTTAAGGTGCATTAAATCTAGTACCTCCGGGCATTATTACATGTGCTTTGGGGGTGGGAGGAGCAGTGTTTTAATTAGAGTGGCTCCAAGAGCCACTCTAATTAAAGCACCACTGAATCTCCTGTATCAGCATCCCTGTGCTTCAAAATGGTGGACATGGTGCTTGAACTAAAGTTCATTTGATGAGCTTTAGTTGAAGTGCCCCTGCTACCATTTTTAAGTGTGGGGACACTGATACATGAGACACAGGAGGCTGCTGGAGCACAGTAATTGTCATGCTCCAGCAGACTCAATTAAGTGAGTCTGCTCTGATGCACTGGAATTCCAGTGTGTTGGAGCATCCTCTGCACTCGTGTAAAGCTGCCATCCATTGTGATGTACTAGAAAAATGTGCATTAGCCAGTCTTACTGCACATTAACTAAAAAACACAGTTTTTAAGCAATGCTTAATGTGCATTAGCCTATTTTAATGCACATTAACTAAATAGCACTCATTTTCAGTGATCCTTTAATGTGCATTAAAATAGGCTAATGCACATTAAAGTGTACATGTAGACACACCATATGGCTTCAGGTCATATATAAGTTTGCTTTTTTGTGGCATCCTTGTGGCTTCATGAGTTGCTCCTCAGCTGTCACTAAAAGGGCCCAAAATGGCTTTGAGGAAAGGGTGAAATATACTATTCATTTTAGTGGGGGCATTAATGGTGATAGTCTTGTGTGTATTTGGATATCAGGTGGGTAGAAATGATCAAGGCCAGTTTGGTCTGTGGTGTACACCTTGTAGTCATCCAGTTGATCCTGGTTTGATGAAACATTTTAAGAAGTGCCATGAGAATAAGCTGATGGAGGAGCTGGTGCATTCTTGACTCAATAAGGGAGACTATATGACACAGCTTTGAGGGGATATGGGGAAGAAATAGAACTTGAGAAAAACAAGATGAGTCTTGAGGTGACTTAAGAGTCTTATACTTGAGCCACAGATCCATGTGCAGAAGTTGCAGGTCTTTTCACAAAGGAGAGCAGGCTGCAGGCTGGGATTACTCTCCTTTTCCTTCCTCCACTCCTGTGCTCTCTTCAAAGCTCTAGATCAGGGTGTTGTGACAGGGGGCATCTTCGTGGCCAGATGCCAAAGCAGCCAACCCACCTGCCTAGGGCAGTCTGTCCCATCTCATCTGCCATCACTTGGTTGTTAACTTGATTTATTAAGTGGGAGGTTACCCATTCCTTGCCCCAATGTCAGGGGGTGCTATCCACAGCTCTGAACCTTCCCTACGCTGTGCCCATGCCTCACAGATGGCATCCAGATTAGGATCACTTCCCCTGGTCTGAAGCCAGGGCAAATTCAGTCCATAGTTGGGCTCTATTCACTCTCACACTCACTCCACCCTCTCTTACAGAGGCGCTTTGCACTCTGCCCATCCTGGGCCACACTCCACTGCCCTAGCTCCTCTTGAGCAACCCCTCATGGGCTTTCAGGCCTAGCTACTCTCTCACTGGTACCACCAAAATAATATTATTTAGTTGCTGGTTTCAGCAACTAAATGATATTATTATATTCAGTAACAAAATAATATTATTTAGTTGCGGATTTCAATGAGGTAAGAAGAATAGTTGGGGGAAGTACTAAGGTCCCAGAGGGAAGGGTAGTTGGGTGTCCAAGAAGAGTGGTTGTTCCTTAAGGAGACGATCCTCCATGCCCAAAGGGAGGTAATCCCAACAAGGATCAAAGGGGGCAAGAGGGCTCAAAAGTCCCCATGGCTCATCAAAAGCATACGGGAACATCTCCTAGCTAAAAGGGAGGCATACACCCAATGGAAGAGAGGGGCCATCACCAGGGAGGACTATACCTTGGTTGCTCAGGACTGCAGGGGGTGGTCAGAAAGGCCAAGCCAGAGATGGAACTGGGACTAGCTACCCGGATCAAGGACAACAAGAAGTCCTTTTTTAAATACATAGGGGGCAAAAAGAAGGTACCAGGTAACATGGGGCCTCTGCAAGATGCACTAGGAAATCTGGTTGTCGCACCAGATGACAAGGCTAACCTGTTTAATGATTTCTTTGCCTTTATTTTCCTGAGCAGGTACCAGATCAGCCTGTCTGCTGGGACCCCCTCAGGCCCCGGGGGAGGCACAGACAGACCTAGGGTCAGTGAGGATCTAGTCAGGGAACTTCTGGAGGGACTGGATGCATTTAAAGTCAGCTGGTCCTGACGATCTCTACCCGAGTGCTGAGGGAATTGGCAGAGGTCATTGCGGGACCCCTGGCATGGCTTTACGAGCACTTGTGGTGCTCTGGTGTGGTGCCAGAGGACTGGAAAAGGGCCAATGTGGTTCCCATCTTCAAAAAAGGGAGGAAGGAGGACCCAGGAAACTGTAGGCCAGTTAGTCTTACCTTGATCCTGGGTAAGCTTTTTGAGAGAATTATCCTGGCTCATGTCCACAAGAGGCCAGCAGGGGAGATTATGCTTAGGGGAAACCAACATGGGTTCATTAGAGGCAGGTTCTGTCAGACCAACCTGGTGGCCTTCTATGACCAGGTCACGAAATCCTTAGACGCAGGGGTAGCAGTGGATGTACTCTTTTTGGATGTCAGGAAGGCCTTCGACACTGTCTCTCACCCCATTCTCATTAAAAACCAAGGGGACTGTGACGTCGACACCTACACGGTCAAGTGGGTCGCTAACTGGCTGGAGGGCTGCACCCAGAGAGTGGTGGTGGATGGGTCATTTTTGACCTGGAGGGATGTGGGCAGTGGGGTCCCCCAGGGCTCGGTCCTTGGGCCCACGCTATTCAACATCTTAATCAGTGACTTGGACGAGGGGGTTAAAAGCACCCTATTCAAATTTGCTGATGATACAAAGATGTGGGGGGATGTGGGCACGCCAGAAGGGAGGAATAGGCTGCAATTGGACCTAGACAGGTTACAGGGGTGGGCAGATGAGAACAGGATGGGTTTCAACACTGACAAGTGCAAGGTACTGCACCTGGGGAGGAAGAACCAGCAGGATGCATCACGAGCGGGTCCAAGGAGGTGATCCTCCCCCTTTATGCAACACTGGTCAGGCCGCAGATGGAGTACTGCGTCCAGTTCTGGGCACCGCACTTCAGGAGAGATGTGGACAGCATTGAGAGGGTTCAGAGGAGGGCCACCTGCATGATCAAGGGGCAGCAGGGCAGGCCCTACAAGGAGAGGCTAAAGGACCTGGACCTGTTCAGCCTCCACAAGAGAAGGCTGAGGGGGGATCTAGTGGCCTGTTACAAACTAGTCAGAGGGAACCAGCAGGTATTGGGGGAGTCCCTGTTCCCCCGAGCACCACCAGGAGTGACTAGAATAATGGTCACAAGCTGGCAGAGGGTAGATTCAGACTAGACATCAGGAGGCGCTACTTCACTGTCAGGGCGTCTAGGATCTGGAACCAACTTCCAAGTGAAGTGGTGCTGGCTGCTACCCTGGGGGTCTTTAAGATGAGGTTAGATGAACACCTTGCTGGGGTCGTTTGTCGGACTTGATGATCTGCTTAGGTCCCTTCCGACCCTACCAACTATGAAACTATGAAACCATGCAGCAACTTTGGTTCCCATGAGTTCCCCTACTCTATGTGGCATAGCCTTAGACCAACGCTGGGCTGCATCTGTCCCAAGCCCCTCACTGGGCAACTAATTTCATCAACATACCCTTGGGGTATTCCTATGTATCACCCTTCAAGCCATTTGAGCAGCCCTATTCAGTACACCCCCTCGTGCAGCTCTTTAGGCCACCCTCAGGAACCCTACTCTGCACCCCCAGATGCTTAGTCCTTCAGGTACTCTTTATTGCACCCTATTCTAAGCAGGCCCACACCATAACTTTTCCCAACAACACTACTCCCTCTGGGGCTTCTAGGACCCTTTGTCCCTGATAGGTTCACAATTACCCACCAGATGGTGGGGGCCAGGATTAAGGCGCCCCTACCAGCCTTTCACCAGGGAGGTTAGTGGTCCTGGAATTTTGTTGAGACTACTCCACCACAGACAGTCCCACCAGGCCTCCCTACCCTGGCACGGTGCAATTTTTAGATCATGCCCAGGACCTGGAGCCTCCATGCTATCCCCATAGCTTCTGCTTTTACCTCCAGGATGTTCCTGAGCCATAGCTCCATCAGCTGATGCTTCTCTCATGGCCACTGGCAGCAAACTGCTGCCTCCCCCTATATAAGCTGAGTCCTAAAATGGCTGAAGTAATCAGGCACCTGCCAGCTGCCTGCCTCAGTGCTTAAAGTGGCAAGCACCTGAAGGTGCACTGCTGCAGGGCTTTTAATAGGCTACCTTGAAAAAGCCAAATTTGGTGTGCTGTTGCTCTTTTAAGCCACTTCTTAACACCTGTCAGCAATTTTCTTTTTACCAAACCTCTCCCTCCCCTCAAAAAAACAACCACAAAACAAAACTCAGAAATCTCTGAATAGTTTAGTCAGAACATTTTATTTGTAGGTAATGAGCCTGCCAACAACTGACAAAAGTACAAGTATACTTAATTTTATTGGTATTTTACAGTACTTGTTATTTAGGCAGTGGCTTCTATTTCCTCTCTCTCAATATGGGAAGGAGAGGGAGAGAAAGGAGAGGGGGCAAAAGTTTGTCTCTTTCTGATGCCTTTAATTTCTGGTATCTTGTTTTAACACCCCTGGGACAGCCTTGTCCCATATTTCAGTGCAACACAGAAGCAAGCATTTAGGTGCCTAGTTGCTGGAGTGTCCTCCAACACTTAAAGAGTTTGGTGCCCAGGAGCTCTCTACAATGTTAGGTAGAGGTAGGCAGTGGTCTTTGGCATGCCAATATATAAGGTTACGATATTGCTGATTTACTTGCAGATCTGAATAGACTTTTTTTTTAATTGCTTGGTATATTTCAGTCTGAATCAGCTCACTAATATGAAAACACTTCCAGGAGTACTACTGTACACCTTTATATTTCCTATATATGGTAAATGGGGTTACTGGAGTACTGTAATTTTAATGAATATGCAAACTAAATGTAGTCACTATCATGCAAAATAATGCATGTGTCGTTGTATTATTAGATAAAGCTGTTCCTTGGCAGTGTTTCCTTTTGCTTTTGGCTTCTTATTGAGTAGTTATATTTGGGCATTCCTTTCCTGGCAGGCCATACAATTTGGAAAAGTTTATGCTGGATACAATGAGATTTTGACATCTCTCTCCGACATAAGAATGATTTTGGATTAAAACTGTCCAGCAGGTATATCGCATTGTATGCAAATGAATTTATCCTGTCATATTTTTTAAAGAAAATATACAAAATTGTGAATGTGTCACTTAGTAGCATGTAAGCAGCTAGCTGTTCCACCATAGTAATAGATTAAAACAATGTCATGACATTTCTTTATAACACTCTTT
>NW_005842532.1:180974-188574 GCF_000455745.1 Alligator sinensis
TCTTCTTCAAGATGGGAACTCCTTCACTGTAATGCTGGGAAAAGGGAGCAAGAAGCTTAAAAAATGAGCCTGAAACAGAATTTTTAAATGCCAGGAACCACCCCTGATAGAGATATATCTATCATTATTCACCTGTGGCCATAGTTCTTAGATGTTTAAAGGTCCCATAGGAGGCAAATGGTGTTACATGAGAATGAAGACTGCAGAATACACCCCTCTCCTAAAGTTCAGAGAAAAATATACTGGTGAGCGTGGCAAACTTATTCTTGTGCTCTAGGGCTTTAGATTCACAGCTGAAAGGCACACAGATGCGTCTTTGAAGCTTTTTCCTGGTCTGATTTTAATACAGGATTAACAACTCTGAGATAAATCTGCATCCCCATAATGTCAGTGGCAGAACTCCAGTTGACATCAGTGGTGCCAGAATGCCTTTACTTTTGGAAGAATCTGAATTTAGGAATGTATGAAGATCAAAAAGTAGTTGATGGAAGAAAACTTCCATTTTCAAAGAAAATGCAATATATGCACATTCCAAACCTAATATAAAACACCTTATTTCTTGCTTGATTTGTGAAATTGGTTTAGGCTACGTTGACTAGAGAGATACTTTACAAGCTATGTGGTTAAAATAGCATACCACAGTTGGGGAATCTTGACCTTTGTTTTTACCCAGTATTTTGCCCAGTCCTCAGAGCAATGGAAAACTTAAATAGTTTGCTATTCCAATGAATTATTTCATGCTGCAGCATTCACAACACATACAACCTGTGCCAAAAATTGTTGATGTTTGAATTATTTATAGAAAATGGATATATTGGAGACAACCCTTACAATGTAAACTATTTCATTTGTTTACTGTGAGGACTGCAGAACCAATTAGGCCCCCCTCTCTCATTCTCTCTCTCAAATCAATAACAAGATGATAGTAATGTAAGAAAAAAACTTTATAACTACATTGCCAACCCAGTGATATTTATCTTCATGCCAATCCATTCACATTAAAATGTATTAAAATGAATTCACTCAATTAGTTAATTGACTATTACTGTACTGTACGTTAGACTAAAACATATATGAATCTTTCATATTTTTCCTGTGAGATTTTGTAGGATAAATTTATATTTATCTTTCAGAAAGCTAGTCAATTAAATAAACATTCTAAGTGTCATCTTTTTTATGGTCTCCAGCAAAAGGTATGATTTCTGTTTGTAAACTGATTATAAAAAAATCTGCTTTTCTTCAACTTCTTTCATTTCTGTCTAGAGATGTATATAAGAAGTAAGGGCTTTTGTTATGCTATCTTTTATTAGGCCAACTGTATAGTTGGGAAAGATGTTAGACAAGGTTTTGGCAAGAACAACACTTCAGTGCTACTAGAATTGTATACAGCATTTATCACTGTTATATCTGACGACCTTTGTTTGCTCATTTAAGAGATGGGATTCAAGTTTGGAACTCTAGGACCAAATACTAGATCCAAATCATCATGGCTAGTGACTGTCTGTCTCTCAATGAACTTTAAGACTTGTAGCTACATTTCACAGCTTTGACTAATTGCTAATGCATGCCAAAGGGATTTATAGGAGACAAGCATTTTCTCAGCCCTTTTAGTTCATTCTTTGGTTTTGCTGATTCTCTTCCTTTACTCTTGTGCATTTTTGCCCAAACAGTTCAACTCTTTCTTTTCCACTCTCCTAATGCTTCTTCTTCCCTTCCCTGCCTTTCAAAGTCCTCTAATCTTGTGCCTCCTTTCTTTCACCATAAAGAATCTCATTTAACTACCTGATAAACATGTAGACATCTGCCCCAAAGCTCTCCCCTTCTACTCTACTCTTAATCTCTCACTCTCAGTTCTGTCCCTCTGGATCCTCAGTCTTACTCTTGTCGCCTTTGCTCATCCTCACATTGCTTTCTTCATCCAAAACTTTCCCAGTCATCCCTGAGGTCATCTTTTCCTTTTCCTCCCCCCCACCCCGGCTTCCTAAACTCTGTTCTGCAACAGAGCCCTTTTTTCTAATTTGGCTGAACTCCTCTGTTTCCCTTCCTGCTAATCTCTGCTTTCACAAAAATTTGTCTTGGCTTTATCCTGTGAAAGGACTCCTTTCACTTGTCCCCAGTTATTTACAAGAATCTGCTCTTCTTTACAGAGACCCTCCTGATCATTTTTCAACTCCCAAAGGACTTGAATCTCTCTCTCTCCTCTCTCTTGCCTCTGAATCTGCAAATTTGCCTTGTCCTATCAAAGCCACCTCTGCTTTTTTTACAGTTGCCACCTCTGCTTTTTCTACAGAGCTCCCAGTTGCCTTGTCACCCAGCATTCTCAGTTTGGCTCCCTTTTCTCATCTAACTTTGACTCTATGAGTTTTTCATCTTTTGCCTTCTAAAATTGTCTGTGTCCCTGAGAGGGTGCTTAATCTGGCTCTCAAAATTGTGGTTTGGAGTGTTAGCAGCATTCACAGGTATTACCTGACAGGGGTCATTATGTGAGTGCTTTTGCTATGGCCCCCATAGCAGAAGCATGGCAAACCATGGCAGAGGTGGTGATGTCTGAACTGCCTTAGTACAGGAGTGGAATACTCCAAGGAAGTAATGAAGAAGTGGGACTAAACCATTAGTTAAACCACCTGTAACTATGGCACAGAACCTCAGACTATACAACACCTGCTGCAATGCACACTGCTTTAAGATGCATGTACAATGAAAGCCCTTGCAAAGTACAATAAACAAGTGCAAACACGTGTAGCAAAATGGTCAAATGTTGTGTGGAGACATGAGAAGATTTGGATCTTGCTTAGCCAGTGCTTTTAGTTGACTGTGCCCTTAATCCCAGCTCAGTTCTTGATCTCCATCTCCGTTGCACCCCTTGCACAGATATTTTTGGACTTATGTCTTCTTCTAGCCGTGTCTCACTGTGGGAGGCCATTGATATGCCAGTGGCCTTGCTGCTGCCCAAGCTGTTTAAGGCAGTTTCCCTGACTCCTTCTCAGAGCCCATCATGTTGTTCTTCCTTCAGGACAGCAGAGAATGGGCCTACACCAACTAGGGCAGGGACTGTCTTTTATGTGTTGCCAACTTTATTACTGCCAGGCACTTAACAAATGACAATATTGGTTTCCTTCTAAGTAGCTCAAAGGCAGCCTGCTGAGCAGGGTAAGGCACCTCAGTCAGGACATGTCATAGGTGACAAAGTCATTAGTGTCTCTTTTCCATACTTTTCCCTCTTGATCGATGTGATTCAATATGCAGGTATGGGCTCTTCCAGCTTGGACACTCCTGGCAGATGCTCCACAAGGGGCAGTACACCATAGAAAAATTACTCTCATGCTCCAAATGGCTAATTCTGCCTTGCTGCTGTTCTTGCTCATCATTGTCTGTGTCCTGAGCGAACTCTTTCAAGTGTGGCTCCCTAAGAGCCAGTCATATCCATGTTTGGTCCCTAGAACTTAAATGTTGGAGGCTGCAAATGAGAGAGGAACAGAGAGAGAGAGAGAGAGAGAGAGAGTGTGTGTGTGTGTGTGTGTGTGTGTGTGTGTGAGGGGGAGGGGGGAGGGGGGGACGACACCCTGGCCAGACCCAGCTCACTCTCCTTTTCAGCATGCCCTTCTGCCACCATGTGACATAGGGTGGGTGCTGGGCTAGATGGCCCTATGGTCCATCCCAACAAATGACAATTCTTTGTGTTCTCCTAGAAGTAGTGATAGGCTTTGATTTTCCTAGGGGCAGGTGCAGGTGCTCAAGCCCTAGTTCAACCTCAGCCTCAACTTCCTGCCTCCCAGCTGCTCCAGACCGGGTGGAAACTTGCCCACCCGCATGTGAAGAAGGCCCCTCTGGAAAGCAATTACCCCTAGGCTGCTTTCAGAGGAGAGATCCCTCAAGTCCCCAGCCTGCCTACCAGGGCAGGGGAGTATGACACACTTCTCCCCTCCCCTCCCCCGCCCCTACTATTTCTCCTCCTCCTCCCGCCCTGCGCCATGCGATTAGCCCACATTCTAGTACTGCCCCCCCCTTGCCTAATCTCATTTACTTCGAGGCTGCTGCCAGGTCTGCAGGCAGCTGCAGTTCCGTGGCTGCTTTTTTTTTGGCCCAGAGCAGCAGCAGCAGCAGGAGGAAGAGGAGGCTGCAAGTTGCCTTGTGTTGGAGCGGCAGCAGCAGCAGCAGCAGCACCTTTGACGTCCCATTTCCCCACGTGACGGGCAGCTCCATTCCAGGGAGGGAGCTGCGCACCCCCATCCGGGGGGGGGAGCTCCAGCCGCTCCTGCAAAGCTTGGCGGGGGGAGGTGGGGGAGTCGCAGCCTCGGCGGCGGCAGCAGCCCTCTGTCCGCATTGTTTGTGTGATGAATGATCAGTGCCTCCCTCCGCCTGCTGCCGGCTGACCACCGCCGCACGGGGCACGCGGCGGGGCGGGCGGGAGGAGAGCAGCGGCTGGCGCGGTGCAGTGACCTTGGCCCAGGAGGTAAATAAGCAGGGCGGGGAGAGTGTGTGCGCGTGTGTGTGCGTGTGTGTGTGCGCGCGTGTGTGCGTGTGTGTGAGTGTGAGTGCGAGCAGGGCGCTCGGGCTCTCCTCGTAGCCCCGCGCCGGCTGGGGCTCTGGTGGCGCTGTCCGCGGTGCTGAAACCCTGCTCCGGTGGCGCTGTCCGCGGTGCTGAACCCCCGAGCTCGCCGCAGGGCAAAGCCTCCTCGACTGCCATTTGCTGCTGGGGGGCTGGAGGAGGGGAGGGAGAAGGGATCAGCAGCCGACTCCCCTCCAGCGGCCACCCCGGGGGGTACGCTGCTCCCCACGACAGCTGGGGGACAAGGTCGAGCTGGACCCGGCCATCCGGCTTGCTGGGTGGTCCGGGAATGGAGCGCACTCTTCTCACACCTGCCTGGTTGCAAAGGCAGAGCCTATGCAGAGTGCTTGGGGGTCCTGCTTAGTGCAGCCCCCTGCTCTCCTGGGGACTGTGGATTGGTGTGTGGGGGGCACAACAGGACTTGTGAGGGAGTAGGGATTTGGACACCAAGTAAGGAGAAAAGTAGCGGGTGGTGGCCAGGCAGGCTTCTGTGGCTCTGGGAGGGCACACGTGTGCTGCGGGATGATAGGGGGTAATGCCTGAGGCTGACCAGCCCCAGGTGCACTGGAGAGGGGTGTATGCATGGAATCAGCCACAATGGGAATAATTAGGAAGGGGAGCCCTTGGCAAAGTGGCGGGGAGAGGGGAGGAGAGGCTGGAGCCGGGCAGACAACCCAGCATCTATCCTTTGTGGGGGGAAGGAGAGAAACATTCTTGCATGGCACCGCCTGGCAAGAAGCTATTTGAAATGGCAATTTATTTATGGTCCAAATTAAGTTAACACCTTACACGAGCTCTTTGTCTGAAGGTGATGGGGGGTAAGGGCAGCAACGAGTGATTCGGCTGCTTCTCCCCCCTCCCCACCCATGTAAATATCTGGTTGGAGTAAGAGCTCACACTGCTGCCGCTGCTAGCGTGTTGGTAGGGAGGCAGCTCCATTAATCACCCGCGGGGGGAAGGAGACCCGTAGCGATGTCTCATTGAACCCACTCTTTTGCCTTTTGCAGTGGCAAACCGCTCCAAGCAGCGTTCAGCAGAGGATCACATCACCGGGACATGGCGCAAGGAAATAATTATGGGCAGAGCAGCAACGGGGTGGCTGATGAGTCCCCGAACATGCTGGTGTACAGAAAGGTAGGAGGCTCGTTCCGCGTCTCTCCCTGCCAGCCCTGGGGGAATGCAACTCGAGGGCAAGTCTAGTTCCTGTTCTTATGCCCTGTGAGCCAGGTGATGGCGTTAACCCTTTGCTCCACGTCTCTAGATCCAGGCTGCTGCTGTTACTTACCCTGAGCGATTTCCGTGCAAGATCAGCTGATATCAGCGCTCAGCTGTGTTTTGGATTCTCTATTGTGCGCGATGTATACTTAAGTGCAGGGCGTTCGTGGCAACAGTACACAGGAAAAGCAGCTTCAGAGTTTGGCTGCTGCTTCTCTGGTGAATTTTAAGGGGAAAAAATCGAATCTGTTGTTCTACATTTTTCAAGTGCAGGTGCTTCTGCCAACTTTAATATGCATTTGAGAGCATTGGTTCCTTAATTCATGTTTTGTGCATTCATTTGTGTTAGCTACATCTTACATAGTTCAGGTGGGTGTCCTGCAGTATTTGTTGTGGTTCACCTGCTGTTGCTTTCATAGCTAGATGCAAACTTTAACTTTACCTGGAAGACTGGTAGAACTATTCAATTCTAAAATTGTTTATTTGTGAAATGAGAGAAAGTGCTTTTCAAACACATTCTCCCTAAAAGATTTGGCTAATTCTTTTAGATGGACATTTGCAACACCTATACAATAAGTTTAACACAGTGAATGATACCTGATCTGAGGAAAAAATATAATGTAAACGATCTATTTGCCATTGGGAGCATTTTTAAAATGGATGCTCCAAGGGTTACTTCTTTGAATAGATTTCTGAATATAATAAATGTTTTAATAACAACATCAATAAACAAACTTCCAGACATTGAATTCCAATAATGGGATTTATTTGGCTACTGTGCTTCAATTAAAGTGGTTGCTTGGGGAATATAAGATGGGTTAGTGGAAACAAAGTATATTTAAAACAAGGGGCAGTGCTCTCTTTACCTGGGAAATGGCCTTCTTGAGTAAATGTAATTAAATTATAATTATAAGAATGAAAAGTTGAGAAATCATATTAATGGGGCAAAAAGAGCTTTTTTTATATATCTGATCTCAAATGCATAAGGCTTAAAGTACACATTTACTCTCAGAATTTAGGTGCAAAAACAACACTGTCATACAAGTTGAACATTTTTGCAAATGAACTATAATAGAAAACAATTAACATATTCTTTGATTAATGTTAACACTACTTGAAAGTGAAACAAATTGACATGTCACTGATAATTCTGGCAATTTTATTTTTTCTTTCCAGAAATTAGAAACCTGTTTGTCATACTGAGATATAATGCATGCTTTTCGGTTTTCAAAGATGATGCCGACTTCACTGAAATTTATGGAACTTCTGAATTTGGGTGCTAAATGTCAGTTCAGTGGTTTAACCTAAGTGGCCTGATTTTTTTTTTTTTCAAAAGATCTTGGCCATAGCACCTACAACTTATACAAAGCTGTAGTTATTGGCGTCCCTTGCTGGTATCTTCTAAATTATACAAAAAAAAAAAGAAGTGTGTGCACTGCACATGTGCCTACAACCATGAAGAAATGGTTATTGAATTATTTCTTTCTAAAATGTTGCATATACTTGTATTTGAGTCCATTCTCTCAAATGCCTAATGTTTAAGTGTACTGCATATATAATAAAGAGCTATGCTTATAAATAGGATAATTATGTAATATTTTTCATCTGCATGCTGGATGCAGTAAGTATTACATAGGATACCCC
This sequence comes from Alligator sinensis, assembly GCF_000455745.1. Classification (NCBI taxonomy): domain Eukaryota; kingdom Metazoa; phylum Chordata; order Crocodylia; family Alligatoridae; genus Alligator; species Alligator sinensis. Next base: position 188,383 of record NW_005842532.1, read on the forward strand.
AAAATAGTTGGGTATCATAGTATAATTCTTTAAGGCTTATTGTTGGACTCAAACATGATTTTGACCCCATGAAATTGATTATTTTCATATTTGTTGTTTCTGTCTTATGCTGGAAGCACTTCTCTTCTTTATGTAGGGAAGCATATATGGTGTTCACTTATTTTATAGCTTCTCTGGACATGTCCCCACAAG
>NW_005842532.1:188605-193536 GCF_000455745.1 Alligator sinensis
AGGAATGTGCGTTTCCCTGGGCACAAGGAGCAGTGGCACTTGTCCCTGGGGAAAGCTTGTGCCTTGTCTGCTTTGGCATGCAGCATGTTGCCCTGGGTGGGGTAGGGCAGGCTGGAGTCAGCAATTGTACTGGCCCCCACAGACTTACCTGGGGGCCTCCAGGAGCTGCAGCCAGGGTGCTCCTTCAGCAGGTAGCCTGGCTGGCAGCTGGAGTGTGGCTTTGGCTGGCCAGGCTCCGGTTTTGGGTGGCATGTGCTGCTGTTAGGGGCACCACCCTACTTTTTTTAGGCATGGTTTTTTTTGACCCTGGGACTTCCCGGAACACCTGCATGTGTGACATGTGGTATGTATCACTACAGATGGGTCTACAATGCCACATGTCTGCACTTGTCTGGATGTGCCCTCTATGTTGTTGGGTTTTTTTTAAATACGATAATTAAGTGGCCAAGCTTGGTAAAATTTGTGTTTATCTTGATTGCATTTCTGTTTGGATAAAATGCAATGAATGTTGAAATTCATTGATTGTTGCATCTGATCAACTCCTAATTTTCTAGGAATGTTTTAGCCATCAGTGGCTAGAACCCTACTGCACTGGGAGAGGAACAAGACAAATGAAGCAGGGATAATGGAAAAGATGGTTTTCCTGATTTTGGTTTAGTAGAGCCAAAGCTTCAAGTACCTCTGCACTTGTTCATAGCTTAAGTAACCAAGTGGTGACACCCATTACCACCTTCCAGAAAAACACCGTCATCTCATCTCTGCCCATACTTCTAATAAATGTTAACACCAACACTCAGACAGGTAGAAGCAAAAAGATAATTGTGTGTTGGCAGGAAGGGAGTGGAAGGGTTGGGTAGCACACAGAACCTTGTGGGAGGGTATTGATGGATTTTAGTAAACTAGGAATATGGAAGATGGGTGTCTGTTGTGCACCAGGGGAAAAAAGGATGAACACAATTTTTGGTATGCTGGGAAGAGCACAGAGAACTTTTCGTATGAAAAGTGAGGTGAGGTAGTATGCAGGGACTCTCTTCAATAGATAGGGAATGTGGAGAAACTCTGACATATAAGGCCATCTTTTCATGTACTCTTTAAGTATTTTAACTGCATGCAGTGTAATGTGGAGTAGGCTTGTTCCTTTGATCCCTTTTATTATTCTTTTTGACCTGCCAGACTATATTGATTGTGCTGACAGGTACCAGAGTCTTGGGAGGAAACTGCTAATATTCTTTTCTGAGGTCCTGCAACAATGTTCCAGGAAACAAGCAACAAAGTAATATTTCATAGTGTAGGTGTTTAAAAAGCACAGAATTAAAAAATGATCTCAACCTAAGCACATTTAGTACAACTTATGTCATGAGTGTAAAAAAGAGGCTTTTAAACCCTAAGTAATTTGATTTCAAATATATTACTAACCATCTTTTTAATTTTTTTTTTTAGTAACAGATACTATATCATATGATTTTCGTAACTGGAGAATGAAATGTTCCTCTGTATTTCCAAAAAGATAACGGAAGCAATTACCAAACCTTACTGCATTTTGCTGTTGTATTAGGGATTAATGCATTGTGATGCATAAGAATAGTGCTGGCAAATTTTTGAAGGGCCATTTTTTTTGCCGTTAACAGCTACTTGAAAATGAAGATAAAATTTGGGATTCCTTGGCTTGTGGATGACTGAAGAGTTACAAATGAGAGTCATTTCACATTTGAGTATTATGGCTAAAATGTTCTCCAGTGTGTTATGCAGCCTGACTGTGTGGGATAGCAATCTGATATTTGTTCCCACAAGCAGAGGATGGAACATATAATATCTCTTGTGGTAGGGAAGAGGCAGAACCTGGCTGTAGTGACTATGAAGTAAATTCTTTACTGAGACTACAGGAGACAAACACGATCTTTTACTTTCCCCTGGCCCTATAACTCTCAGCCAAATTTTTATGTTCTGTGATCTAGAGTGTGTTGCAGCTCAGTCTCCCTGGATATTTTTACATGTGCTGTGGGATGTGGTACTGGGCACTGTAATTAGCAAGTCTTGCTAATTAAAAGTGCCCACATGTCACGTGTATCAGTGTCCCTGAACTGAAAAAATGTTGCTGGGGCACTTCGAAATAAAGCTTATTGAATATGTTTTATTTCAAAGCACCCCACCTGCATTTTTTCAGTGCAAAGATGCACCGGGACCCTGATACACATGATGTGGAAGGCTGCCGGAGCACATCAGTTTCTGTGCTCCAGCAGACTCAATTAATCGAGTCTGCTGTGATGCACTGGATTTTCAGCACATCAGAGCAGTCTCTGCACATGTGTACAGGAGCCCCCTAAGTCCTAGCCTACTCAAGTTAGGAAAGAGGTGGCAAACTTCTTGGCTAATCTGTGGCACAAGTGTCACAGGCAGCTTCCGCATGTGGCACACAGATGATCAGTGAGGGGATGGGCAACACAGCAGCAAATGGGGCAGGAAGCAGAAAGCAGAGCAGGAGTTCAGGCAGGGGAAGAGGATTGAAGTGACACTGGGGGGTGGGCGTGGGACTAACTTGTGTCATGTTTTTCAGAAAGGTTGGCCCCCACTTTTGTATAAGAAGCTTGAAATGGATTGGTTTTATAAAAGGCCACAAGTAACAATGTTTGAATTGGAAATCTGCTCTGAATCTGAATTTTCATGAGGTCAGTTGTGTTGGGAATTACCACTGAAATTTGACAGTCACAGAGTGACCTGTTTTTCTAAGGTCTGGAACTGATTTTCAAAATTCCATGGCCTAGAGATCTAGCAGGTTTTTTTTTTTCCCATGAGGGATGCCATGTCTTTAACAAACAGCAGATTTCGCAGCGTTTTCATTCATAGTTCAATTTACAGGTAATTAATGAGTTAAAGAGTTGGAAAAAGATGGCTGACTGGTGCTGACCAGAGAACATAGGATACGTAGTAGCATAGAATGACACACATTTGATTTCACTGTCTTCTGATAGTGTCCTCTATACATGTGCACAGGGAAGATATAGTTTTTCAAATTTGAAATCTGAATATTTTTTTAATGGAAAATGAAGGCAAAATATTTGTTAAAGGTATAGCATATGGATACCTATGAAATAACTTATCAAAATCAGTGCTTCAAAAGGCAGTAACACAAATAAATAGTTCCTTATATCATTCTCACTCCACCTCTGAAGATGCTTGCTTGTCAGGGTTATTACACCTCAGGGAATACTGCTTCTTTAATAGAATGTCAACTGCATTACTCTTTGGATGTCAGCCTAATTATAAAATAATGAAATGTGACATGTAACTGGTGCTGACACACCTTAGGAAAAGTCCTAATTTTTTTCCTGCTATTGGCCTGAGGCAAATATGATCATGTTTAAAAGTATTGCTTTTATTTCCCTTCATGCAGTCTATTTCAATCAGTAGTTAAAAGATGAATTAGAAGATGCAAGACACTGGCACCTTTTTTGTTTGAACATGAAAATTTATAGAATACTGAGTTCTCAATAATAATTTCAATTATTGCTGAAAGTTGAACTGTAATGGCTAATACTGGATTTTTATTGGCTCTTACAAAGTTAAGTTGGTAGAAATTTATTTAAAAAATGTGACATCTACAGAATAATATTTTTTTTGAAATAAGACATTTTTTGAAGAAGCAGGATTTGTGGACTTATATCATGAACACACATACCTTATATCATACATTCTGCTTTTGTAAACTTTCAATTATTTAAAATTAAATATGGTATGTTTACTTAGCACCCTATCCTCTTGTGAGAAGAATAATAATTCTGCTGTGGTGTAGGCACAGGGCTGGGAATCATGAGGTCTGGTTTATATTCCTGATTTATTTTTATATCTGCAGGGCAAATAATATATGCTTACAGTTGGTGTCTCTACCTATGGAATGGAAATAAACCTACCTTTCTAACTGACATGGGTAAAATGTGGATGGCTTCTCATTGTGGTTTTGAATTATTTTGAATTACTGAATTACTCTGCTTGGGATAGAAGCTTTCAAGGAGTCAAGATCAGGGCCATATTAAGGCATAATCACTACAAACAAATGATTTGGTCTCTGGAAGCTTGTGAGGCCATCAGAATCTTAGCTTTCATTATTAAAACTTTTTCTATCTTCCCAGTTGTAAAGAGGACCTTGAAAACATGACTTAAGTGAAACTGATGCAGTGGCATCTGCCTGAGTCTGCAGATCACTTGGATCAATAACTGTGAACTCCTGTGTTCATTGGAATTGGTTTAACTTTGAAATCTGTTGTTCTGCGGTTCCCCTTTGCAATACTTCTCTTTTCCCCCACATCCCCTCTCCTTTCCACCTGCAACAGAAACTTATAGGGTGTTGAGGTGATACATTTTTCTCCTAGCTCAAGCTTATACCAATAATTGCATGACTTCTTTTTGTATTTAGAAGTAATCAAAATACAACATTACAATCTGCTAGGCCACCATGTCACTTTCTTCTTGCACCCGATGTGAGCAGTCCAACTATTGTGTGCACCTATTTTCATTTCTGCATTGTCATTTTTTAGTCTCTCTGCCTTTCCCCTTTGAAGCATTCTACATTAGTTACTATGGAAACAATGATGCTATTGATAGTGATGTGCAGTATAGAGTCAGGTTTTTCCCTTGAAGTTTAAAATATGATTTGTGGAACACAGGTGTTTGCATGACATTTTCATGACTGCATGTTCTACACTGTAAGATTTGGAGGATTCTCAAAAACACAAGCATAGGTGCCAACAAGACTATAAATAGGAAGTTCCCAAATAAATGCAACTGCTTACAATTTGAGCATGACAAACTAGTTTTTAAAAAGTGCATCTGTAATAAGAGAGGGAGCAGAACATAATGTCAGCACCATTAAGTCAACACAGACTTAAAAAAAAAAAAAAAGACTCATAGGTTCCAGCCAACAAATACAAATTTTA
>NW_005842532.1:193564-221317 GCF_000455745.1 Alligator sinensis
AAGAGGTTAATGTTATAGGCTAACCTTTTCACCAAGTCTGCTGCCATTTAGCCCTGTACCCTGCCTAACGGCCACTCAAACCCCTTTCCCACACCTGATCTGTTGCTGCTTTTTCTGTTTCTTGCCCTGTGCTCCCTGCCTGATCTGCTGCTTTGCTTTCTCCCCCTGCCTGATATGCTACTGTGCTGTCTGTCCCCCCCACCTCTCCCCACACGCAGAAGCTGCTTGGGGAATGCATGCTGCAGGTTGACCCCCCTGGGTTTGATGACATCTTGATACCTCAAACTCTCTTTCAATCCTATTTTGTATCATGGAACAGTTATAAAAAGCAGGATTAGAAGTAGTAAAAACTGTATTTGCAAGGGCATCAAAATGAAGTTTTTAGAAATATGAAGAAAGGGAGCAATAAGTAACATTGGGAATAGTAAAAAAACAAAACAAAACAAAAGGCAAGCAGGATAGTCTTAAGGGCAGTAGCACTAAATGGAAGGGTATAGCGCTAATAAGAGGATGGCACGGATGTATAGGGGATGAGAGGATAAGAATAATGAAAGGAAGTGCAAAAAATCTGCATGATTTGGAAAACAAGTGGGCATGCTGAGGAGTTTAATAAAAAAATATAATGTATTTATAATAAATAAATAAAATCTAATAAAAGATATCGGATTTATCCAAAGAACTTTGTCTGCTGAAGAGTGTGTCTCCATCAGGTGTTAAGCAAAACATTGGGGGTGGAAGTGCACTGAGTTGTAAGAAAGTGAATTGAATGAGACTCCTGAGAGGGGCAGGGGAGGGGGAAGTGAGTGAAGTTTTGACCTCTGCAACTGGGAGACTGGCAAAGTTCCAGTAATGCTAATCTTCTAGCCTTCTCACAGTAGCAGAGGGAAGAATAGATTTGTGGTTGGCAGGAGCATCAGAGCAGGCACTGGAGAATCTCAGAACTAGGGGCAACAACTAGGGGTGCAGCCATGGTAAAGTAGGGGTACAGCCTAGGCTGGAGTTTGTCTGAGAAATTAGTTTGGCTGAGGAAGCAGGTAGAATTGCTGTGATTGCTTTAAGCAATCCTGGCAAAGACCATCTTAAATAACAATACACACTAGAGAATACAGGAAAGCTCTTGACTGAAAGAAGCTGAAGCCTGTTATTGTGTTTCCAAAACAAAAAAGTGAAGCAAATGCCAGAACCCAAACCAAAATATATTCAAGTTGGATAATTTCAATGACTAGTAAATGTATTATTAAAGTGTGGTGTAAATAAAATAAACAAAACTTAGCCATGAAATAGTTAAATTGGAGAAACCTGCAGTTAACTATGCTTTGTTTCTGTTCATATTATAATATCTCTATTTTCTTTCAAAGCATAGCTTTAGGGCTCAGCTTCAACCTGATAATTCACTTGCTCTATAGAGGCAGACAGTCCTTTATCTCTGTTTAGACCTAGTTTTCTATCCCTGTTTTGGAAGCTTTGTTTGCAGGCTAATTTTCTATGTCTAATTCAGTCTGTGCTTAACTATTATAGGGCCTTGTAGTGGAGATGAATATATTTTGGGGCGGATTTTTTGAATCCTAGAACTTCAGGTTTGAGTTCCTTATGTGGAAAGCTCCATCGCAGAATGCTATTGTGGACCATGGAATTTCATGTTGATTGTCCATGGTTTTTCATACTTTTTTTTTTCTGTGCTCAGTATGAATAATGAAATCTCCTTGGATTGTGGAGGCAGGTCAAAATTTTAGAGGGGGATGTGCTATATTCACTTTTAATTCTTTTTTGCTATAAGAATATATAGAAAAAAGCAGGAATTGTCGACTCTTCCTTTTAATATAACCCTGGCAAGGAGTGCCTTTGTGCAAGGAAGTAGACAGAAAATATGCAACTATTATTACTCCAGATTCTGTTAAAAGTTCTAATGAACTGCCTTAGCTCAATGCATTTATTTTAAGACAGTATTTTAATTTCAATTTTCCTAGTCCAGATAATGGCTATTATAATTGTAGTAAAATATTCACTGCCTTCCAAGGCAAATGGAGTTAACTTATCATAGACTTTCATAGTCACTTCCTATGTGAAAAACTTTAGGATGAAACTTCTCTTGAGGAGATCCCTGTGAGAATTACTCCTATTGTTCCACTAAAGCAGAGACAGAGAAAGCCATGTGGAAATCTTCCTGAAATCTGTTAGATCCCCTTAGATCTATGCAGATCCAGGTGGACCCATGAGAGCACCTGCCCCCACCCCAAAAAAAGGAAGAGAAAAGAAAAGGTCAGTCATGTTGACTCCCTCTATCATAGCAGTGATTTGTACTTAGGGCTGGAAGCTATAGTCCTGTAGTAGCAACATTGTGGAAAGTCCCTGGGGATCTGAGGTTGTACTAACTCTTACGTGTGACCTTGGACAAGTTTTATACATTTCTTCCTCCCCACTTTGCAGAATCCAGCCTGAGTAGAAACGGTAAGCTCAAAGGAAGTAGGATGATGCCATAGAGAAGAGGCATTGCACATGGAAAATCTCTTTACACTCAGCTGGGGGAAGGGAGATGGGCAATATTCATTTATGCTATCAGGGTCCACAGAGGTGTTAGGCCTAATGGATAAAGCCAGGGGTTATTACAAGTATAACTAGTCAGAGGAGCAAGACAAGGGTTCATGTGTGAAGTCAAGGGGTTACCAGAAGCAGATGTCTGGAAGCAAGCTGAGGTCAAATTTCAGTTCTGAAGTTCAGGGACAGGGTACATAAGCAGGAATAGATACACAGGAAGTCATATGAACCAGAGCCACACACAGATTAAGGCCAGGTTTTTGTGCAGTAGGGGCCAGCTGCTGCAAGAGCTCCTTAAGAACAGCTTTGGAACCAGTGAGCTGGCTCAGGGTCAGCTGGCCCTGCTTAGGTGGTTGTTCGTCTAGTTGCCTGGCTGCAGTGCCTTACCTAGGCTGCAGTGCCTTACCTAGGCTGACATAAATACCACAAACAAACTTCAAAGCAGCTAAAAAGAAAAGGAGAAAACATTTATTTTTGCTGCTTGTACCCTTGGTAATAATCCATATGCTTTTTTTCTTACCTTTTTCACTATCACAGATCCCAGGGTACTATTGGGGCGTGTTATGCACTACTTCTACATCATGATCTACTGGATGAGGGTGTGTTTCTCTGTGACCTGTTTATATGATGTATGAAAGCCCATCTTTTATCAGATGAGAGACTTAAATATTCCTCATACCCTAATCAATTGCAGTTTAGATTGTGTGTTCTTTTTTTTTCAGTGTCTGGAATATTAACCTGGGAAAACCCAGTTTTCTTGCATGCTGATTGTTAATTTATTCATAATTAACCATAATTTAATCATGAAAATGTTTGTTTGACTATGCATTTGTATATATAATAGTCTTAGCCTCAGACAATTAATTTTTCTTAGCATGATATCTTGCAACGTTATTGCAACACGTCTTCAACACTAAATTCTGCCCTGATGATATTTATTTATCTATAGCATTTATTTCCCTACAAACTATGCAGGACTGTCAAAACAAATCTGAAATTTCTTGTGTTTGGAGATTCCATTTTCAAATAACAAATTATTTTGGAAGATAGCTTTGAAGTTTCATTAGATGCTCTAAATTCAGGGGAGGGTGGAATCTCATTGCATTCTTCCACTATAGATAGCCCTTTTGACATAGTGTATTATCAGGATGAACAGAATGAATAAATGCTTTATCTCACTTCATGTGAGAGATACAAACTTGAAACACTTAATAAGTAAGATTCAGTTTGATTTCTCCTTGCTCATTAAATTTGCAGGGATTGTCAGTACACATGATATATTGATCCTTGATTGGGCCAAACTCTTACTGTCCAAGGTATTTCTTGCCACCTCTGTGGAAACCATACATCAGTATCTACAATGGAAAAGACACCAACAGTTAGCAATTGTTGTGTATTTACAATAAAAATATTGTAGATTTAGGCTTCCTCTGAAGCAGATTTTTTTTAAAGATCTATTTCTAAATTTACCATGTTGCTTCTCAGAAGATGAAAAGTAAATATGAGATCAAACCTAAAATTAGAACTTGAACCATTTTCACAAGGTTTGTCATACTCATACTGGTACATAGAAGTGACGTGGTCTGAGGAAACAAGGACAAGATTGCGAGTCAGGATGGGTTGGTTCTAATCTGAAATCTGTCACTGAATCATTGAGTGGCCTTGAAAAAAATATTTCACTTCTCTGACTAGAATTACCTGTAAAATGAGTTTAATTATACTCTAGTCCACTTATTTCAGATAGATATTATGGTTTCAGGATAAATGCTGAACATGTTAAAGTTATTATGGACACAGCAATACAGTTTTTTAACCAATTAAGATACTCTGAGTAATAACAGTTTTTCTCTGCTCTCTGGCATAATAGATCACTAGCTTTGAAATGTCCTGACATTTTTTAAGAGTTGCTAAGTGACCACAAATCCTATTGAAATTGAGCTAGAGGTGCTGAGCACCTTTGAAAAATCATGCAGTATGTCCATTCCTAAACAGCCAACATATTGTCTATTACTACACAGTCAAGCATAACTCACCATGCTTTGAGTTACATATGATGATCAGATTTTGACTCCTGTGTTTTAAAGAATCCAACAAGGTCATCCCTCTTTCCACTTTGGGTAATACTTCACTTTGGTTTCCAGGAGGGCTAGAAGACTCCCTCTCATGCAACTGAAAAAAAAAGGCTCATAATGCTCCGGATGCATTTATAAAAACATCATTCATGACTCACAAAACTGCAGCATGGGAGTAACATTCATATAAGGTCAGCATCTTTTATTTTTTTAAGTTTAAGAAACTTACTTCAGATTTCAGATATTACTGACCCAAAGCTTCAAAAACCACTTGCCACAAAAGAATCAGTATGCTATCCTCCACACTTCCCTTTTGGAGTCACTGACTTTGTCACTTTAGGAATAGTTTCTAAAATCCTTAAGTGTATATTTAGCTATATGCTAGCAACAGCAAACATTTGCTTCTTATGTGGCTATTGTATTTATACCTCAGCCCAGTGTATTTATACCTTCCAGCCCTATATACTGTATAAGTGGTGTGGGATCCGTCTGAGTGCAATTTGTCATGCCAGCCTGAGCCCGACACACACACTGTATATGGCTGCAGCCGTACCCCACACACTGGCCTGACTCCATGCACCGGATCTGGCTGCAGGGCCATGTCATCCATCCCACAGGACTCCCCATGGGCCAGCTAACAAGGCTGAGCACTACTCTTAGTCTGATTCATTTAGATGAACAAAACATACCCAACACATATCCTAAACCTTTCTGCAGGTTGTCACTGGTGTACCTTCATTTCATGAAATGTTGCAGAATCATTAGGCAGATATACTCTACCTGAAGCCTTAGCCTCTAAGACCACTGTACTCAGTCAATTGTTCCTTTTTTCTCCTTCCAGAAATGGAGACATAACTGCATGTAGCTTAGGGACTGAGGTGCCACATTGGTCTATACAAGCAACTTTAGTGCAAATGAGAATCAGTTTCCAAATCAGCTCTCTCTGAATGATTCAGTTATGCAGGGTAGCATGTGCAGTCTGTGTACCGGCACTATGTGCTGCTCAGTCCCCTTTCTCTTCTCTCTCTTTCTCTCTCTCTTTTTTTTTAATGTGATTAAAGTACAGTATTGGTGAATTCCAATTTCTTGGTTTCAGGTAAACTTGGGTTTCTGGCAGGAATATCTCGAGTTACCTTTTGCATTTTGTGAAACAACTTCTTTGTTACTCTTGATCACTGTGGTTCTTATTTTTTATGTTTTAACATTACTCTTGGTAATGGTTTATGCTCCATATATTTTCATCATTTCAGGCTCTTACTACAGATATTTTTCTGTTTTGGTGTGTAGACCTGTCACGTCTATCCTCTTACTTTACCAAATCTCATAAGGTAAGCAGAGTCAGACTGGAGTGGTATTTGTGTACTTGTGTAGGGGACCCCAAAGTAACATGTGTGGAGTACTCATGAGGTGGTGCTCTTCCCTTTGAGTATTGAATGGATATCATAGGGTGACATCTGCTGAAAGATGATAAAGCCTAAGGCCAAAACACCAGCAGCCACTGGAACTCTTTTTCATAAGAAATGTTAACATGTGTTCTCATCAAATTGATGATCAAGTACTTTTATGCTTTTGACATTCTCTGCAGTTCGTATTAGAGATGTGCCTCTCTCTTTTCGGCCGGGGGGGAGGGTTGGAAAGCTGTATTGTGTATATTACTGCTGTCATCTTGGAACAAAACCCCACTGTGCTAGGTGCTGCACAAGTACCATTAGAAGATGGCACTGGCTCCAGAATGGCTTACAAACAGACAGGGATTTATAAAAGACCAATAAGATATGACATGAAATGTTGTTGTTGTTACAGGTGAAGATGCATATCACTTCTGCGCATATCACTTCATTTGTAAGAATTTTTGGCTGTTCTGGATAAAAATCCTGTATAATTAGAAGAAGATAATTATTTGAAGATGGTCTGTACTTTCTGCCACTTATTTTTTTCTTTTGCCAGGTTTTCAAAAGAGAAATGACTACCCCATTAGCAACAGTCTATGTATACCATGTTTGTACAGATTTGCATAGTTCATAAGCAAACTTAACATTTCGTCCAACTAATACTGGTAAATAGTTTTGAAAACTTTTTTGCCTTTTGTTTCCCAAGATAGGTTGAATGTAGCTGACCAGATGAACTGGTTAGTTGTTACTGATTAACTAGCTAAAGTTTGTAATCACTTTGTACATCAAATGTTAGAGTTATTGCATCTTTCCCATATTAATGATAAGCGTTACTTTGTCTTGTCAGAATGTTGATGGTTTTGTTGCTGATGGTTTATGCAGAAAAGGTGACAATAATGAAATGCTTATTTGCAAAGAATTTGTCCAGAATTCTGCTCTTCACTTGAATAGAAAGTAGGATTGCTTTATATTCTCCTTCTTCACTTCTCCTTCACTAGCTGAAGCTTATTTGAATATATTTCACCCTTCACAAAAGTTCATTGAAGTGTCATTCAATCCTATCCCTCATCATGGCATTGCATAGTCTTGTTTATAGTGCAGGGGGCTGGTTCAAGTTGTACATTAGCTGGAATTAAAAATATTTAAATATTTCTTTGACTACTTCTTTATATACAAGACACTTATTGAACTTACATCTATACTAGCTGCTACCACCAAGACAGCATTCCATTACTTAGGATGACGGGTTCAGCAATATGAGCAGATGATGGGTAGTTCATAGCTGTTATTGGTTTGGACTCTTCCTTGTTTTACAAAAGGAGTCAATAGCAAAAATTCTTTACCTCTAACTTAGCATCAGTAAAATAGAGTAAGAAACATGACCTTTAGCAAGGTGTCCTGTTATTCTGGAAAGAAGACCACAATGATTGATCTTCATCTCTGTAACTCTGTAACTAATTTAATGCTTAGTCTATTTTTATTCCTTTCCTATTGTATAATATTGGTCAGGCTAGGACACTGAAATCCTCAAATCTACTTTTTCATAGAAACCAAAAATTTCAAGTAACAGCTAGAAATACAGGAAATTACCTCATTTTTTTCCCCCCAGAAACTCTTCAGCACTTCGACTGTAAAAGTCTTCTGGGTACACAAAATCATAATATAATTGCACGCTTCAGTCTTGCAACTTACACTCATTCACATTGTAGGCCAAGACTTTTACTCAGTGGTGCAGACAGTATTTTTGGATGAATTGAGAGCTCCTGCAAGATTATTGTGGTATGAAATATTTATCAAAAACAATAAAAATTTCAAAGTTATTGAAGATTTTAACATTCATATGGTTTCATTCCTAAGTGAAAATGGGCCTTGTCAGAGTGAAGCATGACTTCCAAATTACCCATGCTTTTGTGGTGCAGTCATAGGTTTTTCACCAGATCTCCTCCTAAAAGCAAATTATTATCAGGGTAAAATTATCTAGACAAAGATCATAAGAACACAAATAATATTTTAAGCACTTCTATCAATTTTATAGAGATTTTAGTAGTTGTATGTGTACCTAATACTGAGTTCAACAGCAACATTTGTGTAACTACAGAAGTTTAAAAATTACTTTATTTCGTGGCAAGCTCAAAAATGAGCTTTTAAAGGGTTGGAAAAGGAGCCATCTTTTTATTAATATCCTTGGCAAACTAAACTTATTAAATGTCTAACGAAATTTGTTTATGGTAATTTACCTGGCTATTCAAATCTTGTCCAAAATTTCCTGAAGTGTATAACACTCCCTGCCCCCAACAAACTCAATTTAGAAAAGGCCTTTTTTCTGTTTAAAAAAAATGAAATCCTGTCAACTTTGGATACATACAGATTATTACATGTAGATCAACCTAACTTAGGTTATGTCAATCTAATTGTCAGTCTGTACAGATGTTCGGGGAGGTGAGATGGGGCAAAAAGTGGCTCACCCAATCTAACTTAGTTCACTTGAGGAAGTGAACTAAGCTATATTGGAGATTGGGTTAACCCATCCAATGAATGTCTATACACATTTGGAGCACAGTCCAAGGGCTGGGAAAGCCCAGGTGCTCATCCTAGCCCTGGGACTGCACTCTTCCTCCTCCTCCCCCTCCCCTGACTGGGCTTGTTTTACTTCCTGACCCCCTCCACCCCTGGACAGCCACCTCTGCAGACCCACGGCCCTCCCCCAACACTGACCTATTAGATTGGGTTCCTAGTGTGGCACCCAGCATGAACATCTGCACAAGCAGTACCCAATCTATAATCATATGGCTTAAAGTAAGCTTCCTGATTGTAGATCAGGTCTCCAAAATGTATGCATATCCCCATTCTATGTAACTGGGAACCTGAAACACTTAGGTAATAGGTTGTGAGAGGCAAAGATTTTTGTGGTTGATACCTTTTTTTGGGACCAAGTGCATGGCTGAGATTAGATTTTGACAAGCTTTCATAGGCAATGAATTCTTCAAATTCTCGAAAGCAATTAAGCATATATAGAAGTCCATTTCAGTTTGGGACCACACTTAATTTGCTTTATACCAGATAAGGATTCATCCTTGAATTGCATGACTTCCTAGACTTTTTTCCTCATTCCCTTGCTTTCCTAAACCACAATATAGTCTAGCACTAACTTACCATGGGTGCAAAGGGCAGACATAGTATTGAAATAAGGCTTGTGTAGGTGAGGACAAAAATGTTTTTCCAGGGCTCAGTGGCAAACTTTTTATTTTACTTGCCTGTCACAAGCCTATCTGGCTGGTGACAGTACCCTAATTCCTTTCTATCTCCATAAATATTATGACATTTATTCCTTCTGAAACATCTGTATGAAAAGATGAACTAAACTATGAATACTAAATTAGTTGATGATGCAACCTGTGAGTTAGACTGGGAGAGAATTTGAATCTCCTTACCCCTCTTAGAAATTTACTTTTAAGAAATGTTTTCAGCAAATAAGCATCTATTTTATCTGTAGTGGGTACTCTTAAGAAAACTAGATGAGATGGAGCCCAGTCTGGCTACCAGTTAATTTGATGGAAAAATTCCAGGTTATTTTAGTAGGATCAGTGTCAATCTAGTTTGCCCTTGTATAAAGAAGAAAAAGTGTTCCAAAGTATATTTGAAGATGCTTACAATTAAGACTTGGGTATAATTTGAGAATGTTTAAGGTATTAAGCAATTGACTGTATAACATTTAAGTTAGTGGGAACCTCAGTATTAATTTTGTTGGCATTGGAGCTATAAGCTCTAATCCAGGAAAACATATAAACTCAGGAAAGACTCATTTGCATGCGCTGAAGTCTCATTCAAAGCAATGGAATATAAGCACATGCTTAAATGCTTTCCCGAACAGGAAAGGATTGAAACATCAATTGAAACTGTAATTTATTCACTTTTGTAATGTAAATTAACAGGCCAAACTTTGCTTAGATTTCCACCCCCGTAAATCCACGGTAGCTTCTGACCTCCATGATACACGTCCATCACGGCTTTAACATAAAAGAGAATTTGGCTATTGAAATTTGTAGCAGGCAAAAAACTGCAAAGTATCTAATGTAATCGCATATGGGAGGCATTGACAGGCAATGTGCTTTCAAGTTCATTAGTCTTCCTTTGTCATTAATGCAGATAACATTTTTAATTAATTCCAATTAAAACTTATATTTTCCTCCTCAAAATGAACAAATACTATTAATGTTCTTGATTGAACTTAGTTTCATAGTTTCATAGTTTCAGGGTCGGAAGGGACCTAATAGATCTTCTAGCCCGACCCCCCGCCAGGGCGGGAGAACAACAAAAAACCCTAAAAACAAAAACGGGACTCAAATGAGTCCAGCCAGGTAGGCATCCAGCCTCTTCTTAAAGACCCCCAGGGTAGGGGCCAGCACCACCTCCCTTGGAAGTTGGTTCCAGCTCCTAGCCGCCCTAACTGTGAAGTAGTTTTTTCGGATGTCCAATCTGTACCTCCTCTCCATCAACTCGTGCCCATTACTCCTTGTTATGCCAGCGGGGGCTAGGGGAAACAGCGTCTCCCCCAAACCCTTCTGGTTCCCCCTAGTGAGTTTATAGACGGTCACCAGGTCCCCCCTCAGCCTTCTCTTGTGGAGGCTGAATAGGTTCAAGTCCCGCAGTCTCTCACTGTAGGGTCTGCCCTGTTGTCCCCGGATCATGCGGGTGGCCCTCCTCTGGACCCTCTCCATGTTGTCCACATCCCTCCTGAAATGGGGCGCACAGAACTGGACACAATACTCCAGCTGCGGCCTGACCAGCGTCGCATAGAGGGGGAGGATCACCTCCCTGGCTCTACTCGAGATGCACCTGTGGATGCACGACAAGGTCCGGTTAGCCCTGCCAACCATGACCTCGCATTGTCGGCCCATGTTCATCTTGGAGTCAATAATGACACCAAGATCCCTTTCCGCCTCCGTGCTCTCAAGTAGGGAGCTCCCCATCGTATAAGTGTGCTGCTGGTTCCTACTACCCAAGTGCAGCACCCTGCACTTGTCCGTATTGAAACACATCCTGTTCCTGTTTGCCCACCCCTGTAACCTATCCAGATCCTTCTGCAATCTCTCTCTCCCTGCTAGCGTGCTCACCTCCCCCCAAATTTTGGTGTCATCAGCGAATTTAAACAGGTTGCTTTCCACCCCAACATCAAGATCGCTGATGAAGAAATTGAACAGCGCAGGCCCCAGGACCGAGCCCTGGGGGACTCCACTACCCACCTCCCCCCAAGTCGAGTATGATCCATCCACCACCACCCTCTGAGTGCGACCCTTCAGCCAATCTGCAATCCATCTGACCGTGTAGGCATCTATGCCACAGTCGCCTAGTTTATTAATTAGGATGGGGTGAGAGACGGTGTCAAAGGCCTTGCTGAAGTCCAGAAAGACTACATCCACCGCGACACCTGCATCCATGGCCTTTGTGACCTGATCATAAAAGGCAATCAGGTTGGTCTGACATGATCTCCCCCTAATAAATCCATGCTGATTGCCCCTGAGCATCATCTCGGATGCCGGCCCATCACAAATGTGCTCCTTGATGATCTTCTCAAAGAGTTTCCCCAGGATTGAGGTAAGACTGACGGGCCTATAATTGCCCGGGTCCTCCCTTTTCCCTTTTTTGAAGATGGGGACCACATTAGCTACCTTCCAATCGTCTGGCACCTGGCCCAAGCACCACGATCGCTCGTAGAGCCGTGCCAGGGGCCCTGCAATAACCCCAGCTAGCTCCCTCAGCACCCTGGGGTGGAGAGCATCCGGACCCGCTGACTTGAACGCGTCCAGCCCCTCCAGAAGCTCTCTAACCCGGTCCTCCCCAACCTGAGGTCTGAAGGCGATCCCCTCGCGTCCGGCTTCTATCACAGCAGGGAAGTCCCGGTCCCTGCACAAGAAAACGGAGGTGAAGAATTGGTTAAAGAGGTCCGCTTTATCCTCTGACGCAACCACCAGATTGCCCCGCATATCCTGCAGGGGCCCCACATTACCCGGCGCCTTCTTCATCCTCCCAATATATTTGAAAAAGGACTTTTTGTTATCCTTAATCCTGGACGCTAATCCGAGCTCTATCTCCGCCTTGGCCTTCCTAACAGCCCGCCTGCAGGCCCGAGCAGAGGAGGTATACTCCTCTTTGGAGATTACACCCCCCTTCCACCGGGCGTACGCCACCCTTTTGGCAAGCAGGCATTCCCGGACACCCTTGGTGAGCCAGGGGGGCTTTTGGACACTCCTGCCCGCCTTGCTTCTTGTCGGGATGGACACCCCTTGGGCCCCGAGTATCGTTTCCTTAAGGAACGACCACTCCTCTTGGACGCTGAGTTCCTCTGCCCTCAAGGACCCCAGTTCCTCTCCCACTAATCTCCTCATCTCACTGAAGTTGGCCCTCCTGAAGTCTAGGGCCACCACCTTGCTGCGGGCCCTTGACACTCTACGCTGGATGGTGAATTCCAGCACGCGATGATCACTATTGCCCAGGTGGTCAAGAACCTGGAGGCCTCTTACCAGGTCGTCGCCTGCGGCCAGGACCAGGTCCAGCAGAGCATCTCCTCTGGTGGGACTGTGCACCTCCTGAATCAAGTGGAGGTCCTGCAACTCGGCCAAGAACCTCCTGGAGCGGTCCGTCCCGGCTGACTGCTCCTCCCAGCAGATGTCCGGGTAATTAAAATCGCCCATGACAACTACATCCCTTGCTTTTAGTGTCTCCGCAAGCTGGCCTGAAAATTCCCTGTCCAGCTCCTCCTCCTGATTGGGGGGTCTGTAATAGACCCCCACCGTCAAATCCCTCTCGCCTTGCCCCCCCTGGATCTTGACCCAGAGCACTTCAGCTCGCCCTTCCCCTGACCCCATACTGCTGGCAGAGGATGTGTAGTGCTCCTTGACATAAAGTGCCACCCCCCCTCCCTTTTCTGCCTTCTCTATCCCGCCTGTACAGCCTATAGCCCCTAATGTTAACTGCCCAGTCATGGGACGAGTCCCACCACGTCTCTGTTAACCCTACGACATCTGGATTTGAACTAGCTATTCTGAGGGCGAGTTCCTCCTGTTTGTTCCCCATGCTACGAGCATTGGTGTACAGGCATTTAAGGCCTTGCAAGACTGTGTGCCCCCCCACCCCCTGATTAGCCAGACCATCAGGACCCCTGTTACTTACCTTTGCACCCCTTGCCCTGATGGCAAGACCCCCATTACTTACCTTTGCACCCCTTGCCCTGATGGCGTCTCCTCGTCTTCCTGCAGCCCCCTCCCCCTGCGAGTCTAGTTTAAAGCTCGCCGTACGAGATCAGCCAACCTGGAAGAGAAGATACGCTTGCCATTAGGGGATCAACTGATCTTTGCTCCCAGAGTAAAGCTAAATAACTTCTTGCACAAGTGACAACCATAACTCCCTAAATAATATCTGAGCAGCAAAACTAATGAGTGTATTTCCTATATGGCATTATAGCTATTATTTTACTGGGAGAGGAGTTATGGTTATAAATTAAAATTTAGTGAAAAAGCACCGGTATCTGGAATTCTGTACTAAAATGTAAATACTCATCACAGAATGTATATGAACCAACCAATGTGTTGAAATGTCAGTATAGCACTGACCTCTAATGAGAATTGGAACCAATCATACACTAAGGGTTCTGACAGATCTGCAGCTCCATGCTGTAACTCATGGTGCTTTACAGGAAGTGCCATGAGTTACAGCGACTTCCTCCACACCAAACAGAGGTTGGGGAGGGGGAGAAATCAAGCTCCACTTTGGAGCTGGCTCCATGTCAGCAGCCTCTCTTCCTTGTCCTTGCCTCCCCTCCAAGCTCCAGTGCTGTCTTCAGAATGGAAGGGGGAGAAAGGAGGAGAGGGAGCTCAGTCTGGGGTTTGCCTGGCCTGCACTAGAGTGGGGCAGGTGGATTACCCCCCCACCCCCAGCACAGGCTGGGCAAACCCCAGGCTGAGCTCCCTCCCTTCGCTTTTCCATCCTTCCTTCCCCCCCTCCCCCTCTCCCCCCACCCTGCATCCTGAAGACAGCACCAGGGCTGGGCTGCATGAGCCCAGCCCTGCTCCTGGACAGGTACTGACAGAAGCTTATGAAGGCACTTTGCTTTGGAGAGCCTTCACGTGAACCCTCATGAAACGAGAGTTCATTTCTAGTGCAACTGGACACTTTTAAAGTGCTCTGCAGCCATGCACTTCTGTCAGGGTATGGCTGTAGAGCACTTTTAGGGGGCCAATTTTGCAACAAAATGTCACTTCTGTCAGTACCCTAAAAGGAAGCAGTCTGGCCTGGTAGACAGGGAACTGACTGGGACTTGGAAGAAATGGATTCCATTCTGGCTTCGGTATTGATTTCCTGGGTGACATAAGTCTCTTTACCTTTTTGTTCTTTAGTTTTCCGTTCTGTAAAATGGGGCTAATGATACTTAATGTCTTTATAAAGTGCTTTGAGATTTAGAAGTGGGAAGCACTATGTAGGAGTGAGGTGGTATTATTCTAAACAGCTAATAGAACAGTTTTTCACCTCAAGTTCTAAGGCTGTCATTGATACAAAAGGTGGGTAGGCACTCTTTTCTCAAACATGGTGACTTAGTCTCAAACCAAAGGTGTACGTGTTACAAAAATAAACCCAAAGATTTCCAGGAGGGGGTCTAACTGCCTAACCGGGAGTGGAACTAGTTCTTGGTGTCAGAGAAATTACAGTCTTTTGATTCAAGTAACTTACTGGACATAAATTATGATAGTTCAATTACTCGTTTGTTACAGGTTGCCTGGCTGACATTTGGGCAAGTTATTTACAGGCTTTCCCCCCAAGCCATCATCTCTAAAATGGAGATTGCCCCTGACTTCACATGGGTCTTAAGGATGAAATCATTTGTTTGGCCTGTGATATGGTCTACCTACACAGAGCTATGATATATGCCTACTACACATTTTTCCCCTCTTTGAAAATGTTGATATTCACAAGAAGAAACTGTGGCAAATCATTTTGGCATCTTGGTGAAATTTTAAAACTTTAACCTGGTGTATTAAATAAATTGTCTCTCTCTCTCACAGATAAAATTTCATCAGTCTGGGCTATTATCTCTTTGACTCGTGTTTAATGTTAATGGGGACTTTGTGACTCAATTCCTGCACACACTTCAGTAAGTGTACTCCATAGTGTCATTGCTACTTTTTCTTCATCTACTTCGAAGTCCTATATGAGTGACAGGAAAAGGAACTGTCATGTACAAGACCTGCAGTACAGGCCCATCTGTGAAAACCAGATGGCATCTGTAACCATTTTTCCAATGATTTCGTTATTTTCCTTTCCATTTCCTCTAAATTGTCTAGGGGGAAATTCATATGCTGAAGTGATCAAGTACAATAGAGATACTGACCTTTATTGACAGAATGGTATTTTTGTGTATTCTTACCAATACAGGTTACTCTTCCCCTTCAAATGCATCTAAACGCTATATTTTCCATTCAGACAAAATCCTTTTGCTACAGGATTGAAATTGAGGGTTCTTTGGTGTTATTAGAAGAACAGATATTCATACTAGAGCAGTGTCTGTTGACTGCTTTTTCCTGTGGCTGCTTTAGATTTTAGTAATGTAATTAATGCTTCAGAAGGAATTCAGGACCCCAAACTGATCCTGACAGATGCAGCAAGTATAAAGAATTTTTAATTTCCAACTTAATGTTGTTACGTTTCTTAACGAAGATATTGTAAACCATAATCACAGATGTCTTTTATAATCCTGCCGCAGTAAAGCAAGGGGTCAATCTGCCTGTCCTTAATCTTAAACAGTGTTTGTGATTTTTAATCTTAATCTTAAAAATCTTAATTTCTAAATGTTCTATGTGTTTAAAAAAAAAAAAAAAGAGCAAACTAAGAAATGTTACTTTCGTTCCCAACTATTGTTACAGCCATTAGTATCACATTGTATCTAGCATATTCCAAAATAAAAAGAAAATCTTCTGGAAGGGGAAAAATGACTACAGGAGTAAGATAACCCAGAACACCATGTTAATTCCTTGCTGCTGCACTGCTAACAGAGTGAGCTCACACATTGCCTGGTAATTTTACTAATAGACAGTCTACATTGTAGATACAGGAATAATTTAAAACAAATTGAAGCTTCTATAGAAAAAAACTTTGAGGCTACGCAGGTTGTCTGTGTCCCTGTGTTTGAACAGAATTACTGGCAGAATTCTTTTTGGACATCTTCCTTTCCAGTTACTTTCTCCATTATTTAGTTTTTGTCAAAAAAAAAAAAAAAAGAGGCGGGAGTGGGGTGGGGTGGGGAGATTTAGATCGTATTCCACCTACTTGGCTTCTAAATGTAATCCTTTTCCTCCCTGCTTAAGTCTCTGAAAATGTATTGGCAGATCTATTTTAGTATTGTAACTTTACCTTTAATCCTAGGATCAAGCTACCAGAAGTGATGAAGACTTACCTACGTTTTTTCATTCATGGTTTTTCAGAGATTTGAAAATAGGATCAGGATTTGGTTCTAGCCTTTATGGTTTTTCATTTGCTCTTCTCACCAGTGTTTGATCCTTGGCTTAAATTTAGCAGGTCCCTAGGACATCAGCTCAAACTTTACTCACTTATGTTAAATAATTATTTCCCTTGCTTATTTCCCTTGCCAAGTAAAATCTAGATGCTAAAATCTTTGCCAAAAGCAATTTTGCTTTACAGAATCTAGGACCATGGTAATAAATTGAACCTTTGGAATTTATAACATTTGAAACAGCACTGCTTGAAATGTATTACTTAAGCAACCTGACTACCTGCTTTTAAAGTTGAATCATTTGCCTACATTGAAATTTTTGATAAAGTCTTGGATCTAGCTAGATCATTTACAGCTCTTGTTGAGGAACAAGAACATGTAAAAACATGACTGTAGGATGGTCAAATTTTTGCTATTTTGAGTGACAGCTATGGTATAAAGTCAGAATATAAATATTCAAGTTGCATTAAAATAACAAATCCTTCTGGCTGCTGCTATAGAAAACTTGTTGTATTTGCAGTTTTCTTTCACCCACTTAATTTTGTATATGTTCACAACTTTTGAAGGCAAATGCTTTGCCTGGTGACAGAACAAATACAAGAATTATTTACTGACTGTGTGGTTCCCAAGTTTTCCTCTTCTATCCAGGGACCCTTGAGACTTTCCATGCACAGTCTTCATATTCTGAAATGAATGACCACAATATAAGTGATAAGAGATAAATGTAACATGTCAAATTGCCTGTGGAGTAAACTGTGCACATGCATTTAGTAAAAAATGGACATTTGTGAAGGGTGAAGCAATTTGCAAGTGTAACCTGGAGGAAAGAGTTTACTGATCAAATTTGCAGATGACACAGCATCTGGAGGGTGATGGAATGATCACTGCCAGACGGGCATGGATTTGTTTGGCATGATTTGTTCTTAACAACTTAATTTTCTTCTTTGACAGGGTAATTGATTTGGTGGATGAGAGGAATATGTTGGACATACGGGACTTTAGGAAGGCTTTTGACACAGTACCATATGCCCTTGTTACAAGTGAAGAGCTGAGATGTGTGCTAGTTAATTACCATTAGGTGGAAGCATAATTGGTTAAATAACTGCAAGTGAAAAGTAGTTATTAATGGCTCTGTATCAGACCGGCTGGTAGTCTCATGTGAGATTCCATGGACTCTGTTTTGAGATCCATTGCTGCTTAAAATTGTAATTAAAGATACAGAGTCCACTGCTCATCTTACAGAAGGTGCACACCTGGGGTGTGTCCAGATGAACATATATGTGCATTTTTCTGGGGACAAATAGCAGCGATACATAGTTGGGCTGCTGCTTCTTGTCCCTGGGGAATGCCCATGCATGCATACTCTGGTGCATTGCAAGTTGTCCTGGGTGGGGTAGAGGATGCTGGGCCCAGCAGGTCCTGGCCCTAGTAGCCTTACCTGGGGTCCTGGAGTCCTCCTAGGGTTTCAGTGGTGGTGATCCAGCATGCAGAGTCTGGCTGGCAGCCAGAGTGTGACTCTAGTTGGCCAGGCTCTGGTTTTGAGTGGCACACAATGCTGTTCTGTGTTGCTCCACTTTTTTTAGGCATGGGTTATTTTGACATGAGGATCTCCAGGTGTCAAACCCTCCCCCCCCCCGCAACCCTGCTGTGCTGCAAATTAGCAGTACAGCAAATGCCTACATGTGCAGTGCGTGCAGTTTGCAGCACTGCAGATGGGTCTGTGGCACCATGTGCACTGCATGCACACTCATCTGGACACTCCCCTGGGTTGCAAACAGGATTAAACTTCAAAGGGATCTTGACAAATGAAAGAATGAGGTAATAGTAGTTATCAAAATGAAATTCAGTCAAGACAAATGGAACATTCTGCACGTAGGGAAGAAAAGCCAAATGCACGAATATAGATGGGTGTCCCAGCTAGCAATAGCTCTACTAAGAAGGAATTAGAGACATGATGCATCACAAACTCTACATGAATCAGTTTTTGCAAAACAAACAAATAAAAAAAAGGAAAAAAAAGGAGGTGGAACAATTTACTGGTAAGTGGGTTGCAAAGCAAATTGCATATAAGGAATGGCTTCAGGGACAAAGTATGCTTCCTTAGGGAAAAAAGAGATTTAAAGGAGGGGGAGCACTATGGTATCTTTTTAGATATTTGAAAACTGCTACCAAGGGCAGAGTCAATTAGTATTCTCCCTTGCCACAGAGGGCAGGACTTGTGACAACCTGTTTGAACTAGAACCAAGCGATTTTTAGAAAAAAATCCTTAAACTTTCTAAATGTAACAATCATACAATGGAGCAAGCTATCAAAGGAAATTGTGCATTCCCTGTCCCCTTCTTCTTGAGACTCGGTAAGTCTCTGTCTAGGAAGGGTTATAAACAGTAAATCTTGTATTTGTGCAGGTAGTTGGATTAGAAGACCATTTGAGATCTTTGTGACTTTAAGAAACCCCAGTGAAAACTGACCTTCAGCGAATAACTGTTTAGCAGCCTTGTCTTCTATGTTTCTAAGAACCCCCTCCTACATGTTACTGATATTGTGCAATCAATTGGTTAATTGCATAATTACCTTTTAGACCATGTACACATGTAAAGTAGCTATCTCATTATAAAAAGCTTCAGCTATAAAGTTAGGTTTCACAAAATATGTACTAACTTTATAGCTAGTTGCCATCAAGCTTTAATTTATATATGTAGCAGGGTCTCCCCTGCAGCTGGGAGCCCTGTCAGATGATGGGGCTCCCCAGCTGCAAGGATGCATTATGCCCAGCCGGGCCTGGGAGTCCCAAAACTTAGGGATCTCTCAGCCTCAGCAGCTGCAGACACTGGGTCTCAGCAGCTGCGGGGATGGAAGCAATCTCTCCAGGGCTGGTAGATCACAGCTGTCATGATCTCCCAGTCTCCAGGGTACGTGAAACCCCCAGAAGCCACAATCTGCTAGCCCCAGGGGTTTCACTCAATCACTGTGATCTCCCAGCCTTGGGATTTCCATGCACCCCTGAGTCTGGGAGATTGGCATCCATGATCTTCCAGCACCAGGGGTTTCACACAGTCAAAGGCAGCCATGATCTCTCAGCCCCAAAGGTTTCATGCACCCCAAAGGCTGGGAGACTGTGTCAGCTCTAATTTCCCAGCCCTGGAGATGGGAGACTGCGGCAGCTGCATCTCCCATCTGCAGGGTTGTGTGGGGCACCGCCATGGCTGGGAGCCTGTCAACTAAGGGGGCTCCCAGCTGCAGGAGCTTGCTTTTTGCTGTTGTGTGGGGAGTCCAGGATTGGGCTCCCTCTGCACTGCCAATAGGGTATGATAGGATTTAATGTGTGATCCCACAGTTACATCTCCTGCCATGCATGTGTGGCATGGCAGGAGGTGTGATTGTGTGGACCATGCATTTAGATCTCATTGCACCTTTACTTGCATGTGTAGAGGGGCCCTATAATAACTCTTCTGATCTTGCATCATTGAAGTCAGTATGAGTTTTGTTAATGGGGTGAGTGAGTTCAGGATAAAATCCCATGTTGAATAAAAAGGAGGAAATAATGATTCTAGCAGATTACATCTCCTTAAATGGGTGAGGTTTACATTACTCAGCAGAAAATGTGGGGAAGCTAACACAACTTTTTCACATGGCTGTTCTTCCAGTGCAGAAAGTGGGACTGTTGAAGCATCTAGGATGCATACTGCTCATGTTATTTAATTGTGATGTACACAAGGGACCAATAATTGGTGAAGTTCCCCCCCCCCAATTTTTTTTTCTCAGATTGCATTTCAAGTGCAGGGCTGGTCATCAATGCTCCAAAAGCTGAGTGTCATGCTCTCACTGCATGGAGGCTATGGTGGCATCCTTTTAAGACTGAGTAAACCATATGATTGCTACAAGTTACAATCCAGCATTTCAACTAATACTGCAGTGATTAACAGAAGCTCTAGTGGCACTGATTATCCTCTTAAACAGTGTAACACAGTGCTTCCAGCTGCTATTTCTAGGCAATAGAAATAGTAAATATTAAGCATGGAAAATTTAATCTCTACCCAGAGCATTTTAATAATATATATATATCAAAATCCAGACACTTTTGGTTCTTCAACTCCATTTTTTTCTGCTCAGTACTGTAATACATGCAAAGCTTTGTAGTTCAGATGAACACCGCTCTTGTCTGTGATTCATAAAGAAGAAAAGTGAAAGCACTTTTCATTTCATGGCCTGACGAATTGATTTCCTCTATAGAGTCCTACTGGATCTCAACTTAAAAGAAATACTAGAATAATCTTTGATGTCCCATTATAGATCTGAAGCACTTTCTACTTACTGTTCCTGAAATAGAATTATGGTGTAAAGATTTTCTTGTTTAATATTAGTTTTTAAGGGCAAAAGGGCTTTTGAGAGACAAGGTGATAGGGGAAGTTAGACACATTGGGCACATGAGGTGTTTACCTATGGAGTTCCCTAATTAGCTTTGCAGTAAATGTCTCAGGGTCTACACATGCAGTGCTACTAGGACTAGGTAAAGTAATTCTGCCACAAGTTAGTACTAGTAAATACAAGTACTAGTTTATGGTGGAGCTTCTTGCTCCACAGCAACACACATGTAGACACCGATGGGGCTGGCTGGGGAACAAGGGTGCTTCAGTGTGGCAGGTGCCTGCTGGCCAGCTCTGCACTAGAGCAGCCTTGTGCCCTAGTTAGCCCCTCCATAGCATACTGAGCTGGGTTGGAGCAGCCCAGGGGTGGTGGGCTGAGCCGCTGAACCCCCTGCCAGCCAGGGCTGCTCTGACCCAGCTCAACCTGCTGAGGTCCTGGGTACATGTGTAGATGTGGCACCTGGGAGCAATAAACTCTGGCATGACATGCACTGGAGTTTATTGCTGTGCATTAATAGCATGTGTAGATACACCCATTATCTTATTATTGTCTTCAACCATACTTTCTCCCCAAGTGGTTCCTCCTCTTGGTCCCTATTTACTGAAGTAGTTCTTGTTGTGTGATATTTTTCCCCTTTTGTTTGGAATTACCCCACTCCATGGAATGCAAGATAAAAAGCAGGGCATACTTTTCTTAGAACCCTTTTGTTAAAAATTGTGTGGCTAGTAACTGAAAACTGATATGTATACCTAAGTATTTTCCTATGGAGCACATATTTAAAAAGGGATGCACATATCTTCAGATAAATTAGTAGTCTCTACAGGCTCTGAAGATATTTTAAATTGGTATATCTGTTTGCACATTTGGGTCTTTAATACCCTGTTGTGCCATTTCTCAAATATTAGCAATAACTAATTAGCCAAAAAAGGAAGAGAATGTGGCTAGAGAGAACATTTGAGATATATAATATTTTTTTATCCAGGTTAACTATGATGCAAACCAGCAGCAAAAGAAGTGTAACAAGGTTTAGCAAGCAGTATCTCACGGGGACAGATTACAATACAATAAAATACAATAGCTAATATTTCACTTTGAAGAATAAGTCTAGGATAGTACATTATCAGTACTCTTACATTACCTGTAAGACTACATTACCTGTAAGTGTACTACTTATCATGCAAGAGTAATTTGTTTATCCTAATGTTATATGTGGCTATAGAAATTCTGATTATTATTCTATTTTAATAATAGACTATTCTATGTGTTTGATTATTTTATTATATTTGGGGTTTCAAGTGAATCTCTGAAAATAGCTGCTTTAGCCACATAAACAGTAACCATATCACATTATGGTCATTGCAGATGTTTAGCTTAAATCTATAAGGAAGATGACTTGCTGCTTATTATATATTCATGGTTATTGAATATTTAGTGCCTAACCCCAATCTAGGAACATTTCATTGCACTAAACAGATCTTGAAGAAGAGATTTTAAAAGGTATTTTTACATACATATGCTTTTTATGTATTAGGATTGCTATGTTTTTAAGCTGACTGGATTTGTCTGCTAGAAATCTCTGAAAATTCCTCAACACATTGGATCACAGGATCTGCTAGGTTGCCAATAATAACAGATTCTGCAATTGTAGGCATTGGGTTAGCTAGATTTTTAGCACTGGCTTTTCATCTGCTGGTTCCCTCGGAAATGCAGCTTTTTTTTTTTAGTTGCGTCAAGCTGTAAGTCTGAATTGCATAGCAATGGCCAAAATGACTTGCTTGTAATCTTTTGGCCAATCAGCCTTGTTAAGTCTTAACAGAACACAAGCCTTCTGAAGACTGCAGACCATCTGTCAATTCAAAACAGAGAGGCAATGACACTTTCAGCCCAAAAAAATGACTACAGACTTCCAAAATCTTCCTGCAGTTCAGTGAACCTGACTTTCAGAAATAAACAGAAGGACTGATTAATTTTAATAGCAAGAAACAGATGACCAAGCACACAAATAAAACCAAGTGGAGTGGAGCCCATATTCACATTCTCCCCTTGTTTATTTCTCATTGCTCTTCTCCAATATACTTGCATTTTTTTTTTTCAGGGAGTAAGGGCTGCAAAGGAAACACTTTATGGTACAAGGTAATGAAAAGTGCTTTGTTTTTTTAAATGAAAATGTGTAATCTAAGATCAGTGAATTATCAAGTACCTATTCTCCCATGAGAAGAAAAGCCAAAGTAGGAAGTTCTATTATAATAGTTATAACTATTGACATATTGGTAATTCTTGATATATCCATGCCACTACTTGCATGGTTAGATCAAGAATATAAAAACATAATTCAGAAATGATGTCCTATTTGTAAACTATACAGGTCTGGGATGGTTCTCAACCTTGGACATAAGGGACCCCTTGGAAAATGAATTTTTAGCTTTCACTCATTTCTTGACTGTGAAAAAATATTAGAGCAATTCTTCTGTTGCAAAGAACTCAGAAAGACCACAACAGGTCAGAATATTTTTGATGCTATTATTCCTATTTGAAATCCCTGGGCTTATTTTGTGAATAATATGTAATATGCATGGTACCCCTCAGCACTCTTAAAAGGATCTGACTGCAACCCAGGGTGTCATGGCATGCTGGATGAGAATCACTGCCCTAGAAGCTGACCCTAGTGAACATACATTCTGTAGCTTTCTCGCAACTAATTAATTTTGTTTCCAATTCAAGTAATAAAGATTTGTTTATTTGGTACTGAAAATATTAAATTAAACATCAGTTTGGGCCTTGGAATTCAGGAGGCTGATGTCCAAGATCATTATCTCAAAAGGAAAGTTTTTGCCTCATTGTTGTCTGTCAGAATATCCAACAACATTTAAATCTGTCAAACCCATTCGAGCAGGGCCCTGGAGTCCTGATGCATTTGTACATTCAGGGGGAAAGCAGGGGTACTAGTGATGGCTATGTTAACCCCTGCTCCACTGCTGTTTGCCTCACTGTTGCTGCCAGGTATGGTTCTCGCCTGCTGCCTGGATTTAGTCCATGAGGAGCCCTATGGTCTGGATCCAGCCTGGGGGCACAGGTGGGTGTCATACCTCTGATTTAGAAAAAAATTGACAAGGCCACATGACTCACCAATCCAGGTTAAGATGTAGACCCAGATGCCATCATCCAAAAATGTTGGAAAACCTAGGTCAGTCTGGGTAGGTTCACTGGGAAAAGGGAAATGGCAATTTTAAAACTTTGTCTTGGAAGATCTAAATGGGTAAGAGAGACCTTTCTTTAGCCAGAGTCT
Source organism: Alligator sinensis (assembly GCF_000455745.1). Classification (NCBI taxonomy): domain Eukaryota; kingdom Metazoa; phylum Chordata; order Crocodylia; family Alligatoridae; genus Alligator; species Alligator sinensis. The sequence continues at coordinate 217,715 of NW_005842532.1, forward strand.
GTTCACCCTCCTACTATCCTAATATTAAAGGCTTCCTACTAACAATCAAGGTTACATCATGATACTTTTCCCTAGGAGTAACAATTAGGCAACTTAAGTATAGGGGTTATCTACAATACCTCAGCGTAGCACACAAATTATGGCTCAGGTACTACATAAGTGGGGGTAGCATAAGTGGGGGTGATGGGGCAACAGCCCTGGTTTTAATTCAGAGGGGGCACCTGAATGGTATCCTGCATTGCTGCCATAGTCTATGTTGGGTGATCTTGTACTGAGGCAGTAGCAGCTTGTGCCTCTGCTGCAGCAGTCCCCATGTGAAGAATTAAACACTCACTTCCCCTACTCAGCACCACCCAGGGAGCCAACATTTTAAATCTCCAGCTATCTAAAAACTTAGGAGAGGTGCAGATTAGAAGACTTGACCTGAAAATGGTATAGCCCTTTTAAACATGCCAGTCTGATGCACAAAGGAACAAGTGGCATGTTTGACATAATCTCTTTTGGGGTTATAGCAGCCGGCAGACACAATTTCTAGTGCTGCTGGGAAGGTTGCTCTATACCTGCTGCTGAAGCATCTTCTTACAACACTAAAGAATGCTTTGCTTAGCAGCAACACAAATCTAGTAAAGTTTTCAGGCTGAAGAATGCAGGCATTACACTAATGACTACAGCAGTTAGATGTGTGGGTTGGTGTTGGTTTCATTAGTCTCCTTCTGAAATGCTTTCAGCACTGCAAGAAGGCGGTGAAATTGAGCGCACTGGAGGCAGAAGTTCTTTGTTTCAACCCAAGAAGCGTCAAAGCTGCTCCTGACATTTTATGAAATAGTCTTAAACAAAAATCCTCTTTTTACCCTGGAGGTTCTACCATACTACTGTCTGACTCTGTTATCAAGGCTCTTGCTTTTGCTTTGCAGCTGTTTCTTGACAGCATTTTTTTTATGATGGGATATAAGTTTACAGTTGAGTTTGTTTCATTCAAGTTGCATTTGAGGGGGGAGGGAAATGTATTGATACAATATTCCTATTCCTTAATGCTGACTCTTGGCATTCATTAACTGTTAGCTTTTCATAGATTTCATAGACATTAGGGCTGGAAGGAACCTCACAAAATCATCGGGTCCAGCACCCTGCTCAAAGGGCAGGCAGTCAGCAGGGGTCAAATGATCCCAGCAAGATAGGCACCCAAGTGTTTCTTAAAGGAATCCAGAGTAGGTTCCTGCTCCACCTCCAGGGGGAGTCTATTCCAGGCCCTAGGGTCTTGGACAGTAAAGAAATTTTTCCTTATGTCCAGTCTAAAATGGTCTTCCAAGAGTTTGTGATTGTTGGACCTACTCTTCCCATGGGGTGCCCTGGTGAACAGACGTTCTCCTGATTCCTGGTGCACACCCCTTATATACTTATAGGCTGCCACCAAGTCACCCTTGAGCCTACTCTTTTCCAGGCTGAACAGTCCCATGGCTCTCAGACTCTCCTCATAAAGCCCGCTCTCTTGTCCTCTAATCATTTGTGTGGCTCTCCTCTCGAGTCTCTTGAGCTCCTCCACATCCTTTCTGAATTGTGGAGCCCAGAACTGGACACAGTATTCCAGCTGTGGTCTTACCAAGGCCGAGTAAAGTGGGAGGATGACTTCCCAGGTCTTGTTTGAGATGCTTTGGAAGATACAGACCAGAATTTTGTTTGCTTTGCTGGATGCAGTGTTGCATTGGTGGATCATGTTTATCTTGTGGTCAATCATAACCCCCTATAAGTGTGGCGTGGGTTCTTTCTCTCAAGGTGGAGCACCTTGTATTTCTTGGTGTTGAATGCTATTAGGTTTTGATCCACCCACCTTGTAAGCCTGTTGAGGTTGGCCTGAATTGCGAGCCTATCCTGTGGGGTGGCTGCACTTATCCATAGTTTGGTGTCATCAGCAAACAGCCAGTTCGCTTGTAACACCCGAGTCCAGATCATTTATAAACACATTGAAGAGTACAGGTCCGAGAACAAAGCCCTGGGGGATGCCACTGGTTACAGTGCACCAAGTTGATTTGGTTCCATGAACTATCACTCTCTGGGTCCATCCATGGAGCCAGTTCCCCAGCCATTGGACCATGAAATTGTCTATGCCGCAATTCCCCAATTTTTCCTTGAGGACAACATGGGACACCATGTCAAAGGCTTTCTTGAAGTCCAAGAATATGATATCCACCTCTTTTCTCCTTTCTCCAGGTGATGCATCACCTAGTCATAGAAGGAGACAGGTGGGTCAGACAAGATCTACCCACCACAAAGCTATGTTGGCTATCTCTCAGAATATTATCTTCTGTTAGGATGCTGGTAATGGTTTCCTTGATGTTTTTTTTGGATCTTTCCAGTGATTTGAGGTCAAGCTAATTGGCCTGTAGTTCCCTGGATCTTCCCTTTTCCTTTTCTTGAAGATAGGCCCCATATTGGCCCTCTTCCAATAGTCAGGCACCTTGTCTGAGTGCCACAAGTTCTTGAATATCCTCACCATAGGCTGTGCTATAATGTCAGCTAGTTCCTTTAGCACTCTTGGGTGCATTCCATCTGGGCTGGCTGATTTGTGGATGTCCAGCATCTTAAGGTGTTCCCTCACAAGATCGGTGGTAATGATGGGAGCAGGTTTGCCTTTCCCCTGGCGATTCTGCCTCTTGTCAGACGGGGTGATTCCACTGGGCTGATGGAAGACCGATCTGTGGTAGTCATTAAGGAGATTGTTTTTTTCCTGAGTGTCAGTTATCAGCTGCCCCACTTGGTTTAGTAAGGGTTTAATGTTACCCTTGTTCATTTTCTGACTTCCCAGATATTTGAAGAAGGACTTTTTGTTGTCCTTAATTTGAGTGGCCAGTTTGAGCTCAGTTTCAGCCTTGGCATTCCTAGTTTGCTCCCTACCGGTGCAGGCTAGTGCTGAATACTCCTCCTTAGTAATGTTTCCCATCTTCCATCCTTTATAAGCTTCTTTTTTTTAGGTGCAGGAGGTCCTTGAGTTACCTATTGAGCCAAGGGGGGCCTCCAGCCCTTTAGCTACTTTTTCTGTGGGTTGGAATGGACTTCCTTTATGTTTAAGGAGTGACCATTCGTCATGGACATTCTTCCCTGCCATTGTGGTTTCTCAGGGCCTGAACAACTACCCTCCTAAGCTTGTAGAAGTTGGCCTTTCTAAAGTTGAGGACTTTCATATTGCAGACTGACTTGCCAGCTTTGCGGTGAATAGAGAAAGTGATCAACTCATGGTCACTGTCTCCCAGCTTTCTTCGATTCTCAGGTCACTGCCTAGATTATCCCCTTTGGCCAGTACCAGGTCCAGCAGCACCTTGTCCCTTGTCAGTCCATAGACTTCTTGAGACAAATGTAACTCATCAATGCTTGTGAGGAAGCATTGCAACTGCGCAGATTTGGCTGAGTGCTCTTCCCATGAGATGTCTGGGTAGTTAGTCATCCATGATAACCATGCACCAAGAGCATGTAGCCTGAGCCAATTCCCTGATGAACTTGTGGTTAAGTTCTTGCTCTTGATTAGGAAGTCTGTATTAGACTCCTATGTTATCCCTTTCACTATGTTCCGCCGCCCCCCCCCCCCCCCCCCCCCCCTCCCTCCCTCCG